>NW_024885144.1:330519-545800 GCF_019232065.1 Centrocercus urophasianus | reverse complement strand
CCCCCCCCCCCCCCCCCCAGTCCTCCCCGGCACTCCGCACACCCGGCTCCTGCGCTCCGCTCCCAGCGCAAAGCCCCGCAAAGCCGCAGCCACAGCCGCAGCCCAGCTGTGCACGCACACATGTGCACATACACGCGTACACACGTGCACATACATACATGTACACGTACATACATGCACATACATGTGCCCCGGCATACACGCGCGCCTGCGCGCCCGCAGGGTGATGCTCCCGGCCCGCGACCGTCCTTACCTGCGGGGCTGCGGCTCTGCGGACGGTGCTCCGGACGCAGGGTCCCGGTGCGGCCCTGCGCCTCGTTCTGGCCCCGCTCGGTGCTGCTAAAGGTTATCTGAAAGGCGCGGGGATGCGGCTCCGGCTTCGGTTCCGCGGGGATGCTGCCGGTTCCGCGCCGCCTCCCTCCCGCTTCCCACGGCCCGGCGGCAGCCTCCGGCCGCTTCCCCGCTCCCGACGTTGGTGGGAGAGACGATCCTTCGGACAAAGGCCCTGGGGGCACCGCAGAGCCCCGCAGCCGGGCAGCCCCCGTCCTCGGTCCCGCCGCCCCCCCGGCCGCCGCGCCGTGCCCCGCCGAGGGCTGATGCAAGCGGCCGCCGGGCTGAGGGGGGGCTCGGCTGGGTTCGGCAGGTGCAGGCGAGCGGCTCCGCGCGGTGCCGGTTCCCTCCCCGCCGTCCCGCGGGGCTCAGCGCTGCCGGCGGCGCGGCCGCGCTCCCTTGCGCGCTCCCGGCGCCCGCAGTGCCGCTGCAGTGGTGCAGCCGGCTCACATTTCTCTCGCTCAGCAGCGGCAGCGCGGGGCCCGCGGCCGCATCGCCCTCCGCCCCGCGCCCGCCCCCTCCGCACGCCGCCGCCCCCCCCAGGGCTCGGCCCCGCTTCCTTCCTGCCCTCCCTCTCCCCAACACGCTGCCCCCCGGGGGGTCCGCCCGCTCCGTGTCGCCCCCAGCTACGGCGTGGGGAGGGGGGGAGGGGGGGCGCGGTGACTCAGCATTGCGCTGCTGGTGGGGGCAGTTCTGCTGGGGCGGTTAGGGAGGCAGCCCACGGGGATGTCGCTGCGTGCCACGCGGGATTCGGGCTGAGCAATGTCCTGAGCCGATGGCACGCTGCCCCCTGGCCCTGCTGCTGGGCCAGCCCCACGCAGGCCACCTGCAGCCCACGGCTCCGTTGCCAGACCTGCTGCCCAGCTCTGCAGATGAACCCCCACACGCACCTGAGGTCCAAGCCCCGCTGAGTATCATCCCGCTTCCTGGGAGCTCTTGCTGTGCCATGGCTTTAAAGGTGGGCATTGCTGGGCTCGGCATGGTGTGCGGCTCTGGGCACCCAACTCAGCATCAGGAGTGCGGCGTGCAGGGCTGCTCCCTCAGTTTGGAGCAGGGTGCTCACTGTGCTCCTTTGGGTACTGCTGGGCAGACCTTTGGCACCCTCTTGCTCTCTGCCTTTTCCTTCTGGCCAGCTGGCCTCAGGATTTCGTCTGGTTCTGAGCTCCTTCTCCTCCCTAGTTGCAGTGCCCATTTCCAGCCAGGGATCTCTGTACCAGGACCCCGCTGAGCACTCACCACAATGAAATCCCTGAGCTGTGGAGTCTGGGGCTGCGCTGGGACCAGAAATGGGCACCTTGCTTCACACTGCTGCTTTCACATGTACAGAGCCTATGCATTTTCAGCTTTGTCCCCCTGCTGCTGCTGTCCCTTCGAGTGCCACTCTTTGATCACCACCCCCATGTGGCATGGGGCTGCTGCTGTCCCACATCTTCACGGTGCAAAACAGGGATTCCCTTTGATCTTCCCTGTCCTCCATGTCATTTTTTGCCTGGTTTCCCACTGGCACTTTTGGATGCAGATAGCAAGAACCGATGTGTTCTGCCTGAACTCACAGAGCAAAGGAAATTGCAGGAAGTGAGTGAGTGTGAGCCATTTTCTGTTATTAATTCCTGTGGCATCCCTGTGCTGACCCAGCCACGCGGCGTTATTACACTGCTATTTGGCAAGTTAAGCAACAGCTCTATTTAAAAACAATCACAAATGCTATCAGGGATACTTCCTGCTGAATAAAAGTGTGTTGGTGCCAAGGTGCCCGTTGCTTCCCAGTGTCATACATCCATCATTTCCAAACCTTGATGCTACAGAAGTAGTGCAAGTTGTAGCACCAGTGGTGCAACCACACAGATACACACGGTTATGCCATAAGATAACCTGACCTTACATTTCTTCCCTGTCAGCCCCATCACCCCACAACTGCTCGATCCAGTCACACACTCAGCACTTTATTGCACATCTGGATTAACAGTGTGTTCAGCGATCTGCTCCAACAGGGTTGTTGCTCATCCAACGGGACAAGTGCCAACAGCCCCGGTGCTGCACACTGCCCCAGCACTGAGCTCCCGGCACACGCTGTGCTCCATCGTGTCCCCACAGCCACCTGCATACCTGCCCTGCTGATGATTCATGTCCTGTCTATTTGTTGCCTGCCACTCTTCTTACCAAGTTTGTTTGTCTGGGCCTTGTACACATCAACAGCTCATTCCAAAATGCAGCCAGCTCCTTGCAATGACCAGGTTGTGTACAGGTGAATCACTCAGCACGCTGATAATGCACCAAAAAATGAGCTCACTTCCAGCTTTGCAGAGAGCAGCTGTGCTCAGCTGGGCCCTATCAGGTACCTGGTTGTCTCTTTCCTTCTGCGTAGTCTTGAGCAACAGTGGGGTCAGGATAGGACCCCAACTGCACCCAGCTGAAGTGGCGCTGCTGCAATGGCACAGGGTGAGCCCCATGCAGTGCAGGGTCAGGGCTGGGCTCCCACAGACGGGTGCTTGTCCAGGGTGAGCCAACACAGCTCTGAAGAAGGAATGCTGTTGGAACATTGGCCAAGGAGGCGGTGGAATTCTTGCTGTGAGCTGCTATTTCTGCCCTGGTTGCTCTTTGCAGCAGCAGCAGTGCGTGGGCTGGGGGCCATCAGGCCCCGACCATTTGTGCACTGTTTGAATGCATCTGCAGGGGGGTTGGAAGTGGTTCTTTGTGGGCTTCCAACCCTGTACACAACCCCCAACATGAGAAATGAGGTGCTCAGAATATCTGCAAAGTTCCCATAATGTCCGTGGCTCTTCCCTGTGTTGCCATGCACCCGGGGGCTGCAGGGACGCTGAAGTCTGCACACACAGTCTCTGTGGGTTCCAAAAGCCCCACCAAGATCCCAGGAGTGATGAGCATTATCTTTATGCTTGAATCACATCGTTGGTGCTGCACATCCACCACGCCTCCCAGTGCCCCCATGCCTCCCAGTGCTCCATGGCAGGATGGGACAGATGAACATGATGAAGGGAAACTGAGGCAGGGGGGTCTGACTGCCATCACCTCCCTCCTGGCCGTGGTGACCGTGACCCCCCAGCTCCCTGCTTGCAGACCGGGTGTGCGCAGCCATCTGGGGCTCAGGAGCGGTGCTATGGTTTTTCCAGCTCTTCTGCTGGGAGTCAGTGTAGCAGCCCTGGTGCCTGGACTGCTGTATGGGAGGGATGCACTGTGTCATCGCAGCTGTGACTCTGCTGTCCCCAGCTTTGCTTTGCTTGGGTCCCCAGCAGGGTGTGGGCACAGCCCCAGATCTCCTGCTATTGTGCCAGCCCAGCTTGGGCAGCTGGCACCTGCACACACAGCACTGCATTGCATTTCCAGCTCACTTGGGGGTGAAGCTGAACCCGAGGCTTTTGCTTTACCTGTGGGAGCAGTGTGGGTGTGCAGCAGCCCGCTCGGCTCTGCGGCTATAGGGGAGCATGGGGCCCCAGGTGCCTGTGCCTTTGCTGTGGTTTGAGCAGGGCTGAGCACAGCGTGCAGCACACAGAGCTGCAGCACAGGGCTCAGCACAGGAAAAGTGCAGTGATGTGCAGAGCTGGGACAGGCCGGGGCCTGAGGAGCTGGGAATTCCCCGGCAGCACAATGGGCAGTACCCGACTCCCACAGGAGGGGGCTTCCTCCTGCATGGCAGTGATGGCTGTGGGGTGCTCTAGTAACAAGGTGGTTTCCAGGGCTGATGGGCATCACCTGGCCTTGGTTTCCACTGCCTCCTTCCTTTTATTGATTTCTTCCATCCTCTAGGTGCTTCCACAGGGTGCAGGGAACAGAGCTGTTATCCCAGGGCCAGCTCCAAGTGAAAGCTGGAAGAGAGAGCTGCAGTCTGGAAGGGGACTTGGCTGCTGGGGGAGCCACCAAGGGCAGCGCTGTGCACAGACTTGCACCATTGTGAGTTGACACTACATGTCAGAGGCATGCATGGATCTGGGGGGTGCAGGAAGCTGTGCAGAGCTCCAGGCACCACACAGCCTGCAGGATGCTCTGCAGCATTCCTGGACGAGGATGAGGAGTCCTATGAGGATGAGTCCTGTTGACAAGGATGAAAGTGCTGCTCTGGGTGCACACCCGAGGGCAAGTGCAGAACAGGGCTTTGCCGATGTGTGATGGGGTCATGGGAGGACCCTGAGTGGTGCAGGAGGCTGCAGCAACACGAGGCAGCTAGGCTGCATGAGCCCAGTGCTCACAAACACAGCAGACACAAATGGGAGCAGACAGGCTGACTCGAGATGCCAAGCTCCAACCCTGGGAGCTCAGCGCTGCTGTCAGCACGAGATGGGGTGCTCTGAGCCATCCCAGCAGCACTGCACTGCCTCCTGATGCCTGCACTGCAATGCTGTGTCCTGGCATGACCGCTGTGTGGTTCTGCTGGGGGGGTCTCGCCCCCACGCTGCCACCGTGCAGTGGGGCTCTGCTCACCCTAGAGCTCATGGGCAGAGAATGTGAGGTTTGTCTGCCCAGATGCATAGGGGATGCACATTGCCAGGGTGCAGAAATAAATGCTCTGCCGTGCCCTGCCCTGTCTGGGGGTGCTCCTGCTTAAGGACCCCCAGCACCACCCCAGGGCTAAGGAGGGGAAGATGGCCTTGATGCATGGGAATGGCTGGGGGAAGCCACAACCCCAGCCTGCGTCGGTGAGTGGAAATTTCATGCGCCTGCCCTGGGTGTTGTGAGGCCAGCAGCTATGGGAGGAAGGTGCCGGCTGTGGTGTGTGGTGCAGAGGAAGGCATCGGGCTGCGCCCACACTGCCTGACCCTGAGGTTGGGACAGGATGGAAACCCGTGCAATGTGGGGCAGCCAACGCTGCAGGGCTGGCAGCTGCAGGACCAGGCAGTGCCATGCTCATCCTCAGACTAGGGCATACAGGGAGCCACAGCCTCCAGACACCAGAATTTGGCAATAGCCCACTCCAAGCAAGCAGCTCCATCCCAGGTGCCCACGTCCCCATGGCGGTGGCCCATCGGGTGTCCCCACGCATGGAGCAGTGCTGATGCCACCACCACGGAGAGGGAAGGATGGGGGTCTGTGGCGCAGCCCGCAGCAGGGAGGGGCATGGCTAATTGGGATAATTGCTACAGCAGGCAAGGGGTGAGCGAGCAGGAGGAAGGCCGGTGAGCGCGGTGAGCGGCAGCAAACAAGGGGCCCTTGTGCATAGGCGGCCCCGGCACGCGGCCCCAGCTCCAGCCGGCAGTGAGAGCCAAACAAACGGGGACTGTTTGAGCCGAGCAAGGACAAGCGGGTGGCAGGACAGAAAGCAGAGCTCTGCTGAGAGCGAGCCGGAGCCAAGGGCTTGGCTGGGAGCTGGGTGCTGAGCGGGCCTAAAGCTTCCCGTGGGTACAGTGGCCCTGCTCCAGCCCAGCTCTTTGCTGGGGACGTGGTGCCCATGCTGTCCCCAGCATGGGGACTGGTGGGGCAATGGCAAAGTTCTAAGAGGCACCGGGTCAGCGCAAAGGTGACAACCATTCCCACTGAGGCCATCCCCTGTACATGGAATTCCCCATCATGGAAAAAATAACAGGAAACAGCCTAAAAACGTCCCTCATTGCAGCTGATGTGACATCTCTGTGTGGCTGTGGCACAGCTGAACCACGAGGTCACAGCGTCGCTGCACACAGCTGCTCACAGTGAAACCAAAAGTGGTTGAGCATGGCTGTGCGTCAGCGCCGCTGCCAGCAGCACGCCCTGCCCCTCCGTCTGCAGGAAGCGATTTCTCAGCTCAGAGGAGCACTGATATTTGAAGCAGGAGGCCCGTGCCTGTGCACGTGAGCTGCTGGGCCAGGTGTCCCCAGCTGGGGCTCTTGGGGCCATTTTCCAGTGCACAAATGCTTCCCCTTGGCTGCGTTCCGGGCTGCCCCCAGCTCAGAGCGAGGGATGGCAGCAGCAGCCCAGGGACACAAATCCCACCCTGGGTCACTTCCTCAAGAGGGCTTTTCCCAACAGTGCAATGCTGTGAGGCCACCCCGCAGCAGCCCCATCCCCACGGTCCCCCAGTTAGGCATTTTGTGCCTGGAATGAGCTGCTGGGGCACCGTGTGGGTGCTGGAGTGCGATGCCGATCAAAGCACCTCAGCTCCACTCGCTGCCTCCTGGGCAGGTTCCCAGCCCCAGCACTGGACTGCAGGGAGGAGACGGGAAGGACTTGCTCCAGGCCAGGAAATCCTTGCTTTCTCCCACAGCCCGGCCACAGTGGGCAGCCACAATGCAAGCTTCCCTGTGCTGCTGCCAAGCCCCCACGTGAGCTGGGCTGCAAGCCGCAGGGGAGAGGGACAGCACACGGGTGCAGGCGGCGATAAGAAAAGCAGCTGCTGGCCTGGTTCCTGCGTGGGGACACCCGGCAGCCGGCCAGGGGGGGGCTGACCCATGCGATGCCAGTCCAAAGTGTGGTGCAGGTCTGGTGGCTGTGAGAGCCCTGGGACAGGAGTGCGGCCCCCGGCGGAAGGATACCCTGTGGTGGGACTGTCTGTGGTGTTCAGTGGTTAACAGAGGGATTGTGAGGGTCCTCAGAGCTCGAGTGGGGTGAGGTGTCCTGTGAGATCATTGTAGGTTCTGGTGTTTGTCAAAAAAAACCACCAAAAAGCTCTGAGTTGGTCATGATGGGCCGTGCGATGGGTGCCATGGCCCTGCCATGAAGACTGGAGTATATTTTGGAAGCTGTTGAGCCCAGCACTTTCCTCCTGTCCTGGACATCATAAAATGACATATGCAGAGTAGCAGTGTGAGGGCTGGCACGCAATAAGCAGCATCCTGCAACCAGTGGGGCTGCCTCAGGGTGGGCAGCTGTCCCCAGGGTCATGTACTGCTTGTCTCACTGCTGTGCTCAGATCTGTCCCTGCAGCATTCACTGCACCGCAGACCTGTGGAGGGCTGCCTGCTCTGGGGACATTGGGACCTGCTGGGAGCACAGTGCCAGTGCCTTCCAGGGGTCTGCCCCTTCGAGCTTCCCATTTCGTGCAGTCCCACATTTCTGCATGCTGCCTCCGCCAGTGGGGCTTCTTCTCCCTCTTGTCCATTGGAGAATGGATGCACAGAGACAGCACTCGTGCCGTGACCACGGAAGCCTCCCCTCCTGCACCTCGCCCAGAATGCCACACACCTCGGGTGGCTCCTGCCTTTCAGTTGCATTTTTTTTCTGCCGACAACTGCAGAAAACGAGGCAGTTCTGCAGTGATCACATGCCTTATTTCTCGGCCGTTTGCTTGCTGTGAGTGTGCAGTTCCTAAGCAACCATCGGCTGCAGCCCGGCTGGTCCCAAATCACAGCAGTCCCAAACCACAGCTGGGTCCGCTGCTCGGCGCTCAGGCCGGAGCCATATCCTGCCCATAATTTCCATATGTGCAAAGCAAGCACCAGGTGCGTGGCTGCAGCTCTCAGCTGGCACTGTCTGTCCCTTGCACAGTGCTGGACAGACAGGCACTGAAGGATTTTGTCATGTGGCTGCCACAGGATGGGCCGGTTCTGGGGACAGGAGGAGGGGCGACGCTTTTGGATGCTGCCAAGGGCAGATCCAGGCTTTCTGCTGCTCTGAATTGCCCTCCTGGGGAATGACGTGGTAGCCAAAGGAGTGATGTGCTTCCCACAGGGTCAGGGCAGGATGCCCACGCTGGTGCCCATCTGCTGAACCCCTCCTGTGCTTGTGCCCTCTGCCATTGAGATGTTTGGGATGAGGGCTCACACCATTGTCCCCAGGATGGAGAGGGTCATCACAGCCACCCTGCTCTGTTCCCAGCAGCATGTCCCTGTGCTTCTCAGCGTGCCACAACCTCTACCTCCTCCTCTGCCAGGTTCTCAGCGTCTGCCAGAAGAAAGCAAAATCATTCTAATTCCTCCCATTTACCCCCCAGCCTGCCCAGGCAGGGTGAAGTACAAACGTCCCATGGGCAAACACCAGCAAAACACCAGGCTGCTATGGTGGCAGAGACAAACCCATGGCTCCATAATGTTCCCTGTGCTGAAAACAAGGAGGAGCTGGCATAGGCACCAGCAGCAGCTACCTCACCAGTGACTGGAACTCAGTGCTGAATGCCTGAAGAGCACCCTGTGGGTCATTGTAGCTCTTCAAGAGAGCTTTTCACCCTACAAGCATCTCAGATAAAATGCATCAGTATGGAGCATTGGCTCTGCCAGCCGCCCTGTCCAGCCCAGCCCTCCCTGCTGAACCCAGCCCTGTGCCCTCCAGCCTTGGTTCTCAGAACGTGGGAGAATCTGGGTCGAAGCTCCCTGGGAATGGCACAGGGCTGGTGAGCTCTGGGGAGGAAGGGCATGCTGCTGTGAGCCCGAATTCACCAAGTGCTGGGGACATTTTGGCTTCAGGCATCAGCCCAACTACTCTCAAGCAGGAAAGCTGACTTGGTAAAGACTCTGTAGAGACTAAAGAGATTGTAGCTGCTCCTGTTCCTTTCCCTGCAGGGCACCCAAATTTCAGCTTGGAGCTAAACTGGACGTGTCTATGCACAGGAGCATGCATGGATTTTGGAGATGGTGTGACATAGGCAAAGCACAGGATGTTTTGGGGAAGCTCTTGGTGCTGGGAAGCAGCTGCTGCTGAACCTCAATCCCTCCTGGGGACAGCAGCCCCAGCCTCACACCCTACTTGCTGCAGGAACCTGAAGCCCTCATCTTGTCGGGCACCCTTGCAGGGATTAAAGACAGAGCTGGCACAAGACCAGATCACCCGTTGGTAAATGGAGGCTGGGAAGCAGCAGGCCACCAGCTCTGGAGCAGGAGAGCAGCAGCCAGAGCTGAGAGGGCTTCCGGAGGCTGCAAAGAGCCGAGCCGGCGCCGGAGGCTGCGCGCAACGAGATTATCCAGGAGAGCGTGGGCTGGGCCAGAGCATCCCCCAGCGCTGCCAGCTGCCACGGGGGGGCAGCGGGGATGGGGGTGAATTCGGATGAAGGCTGTCCGCTGACCACAGAGGCTGCAGTGCTCTCCGAGGCGCTAGCGATGGGATCTTCGCTTTTGAGACCCCCCCGGGAGGGGACAGGCAATCCCCGCAGGTGTCGGTAAGCGGAGCCCACTCGTGAGCGGGGCCGTGCGTGAGGCGCGGGGGCAGAGCGCAGGGCAGCTGCTGCCGGGTCCCGCAGCGACACCGCCCGTGCGAGCAGCGACACGGCGGGGCAGAGAGACGGCAGGCAGGACGCTGCGTCGTGGATTTTTAAGCCTACATCTCAATAAATGCAGGAGTCTTTCCTTGGGGAGACAGCTCCGCGTTGCCATCAGGAGCTGCGGGTTCTTCCCACCCAACGCTGGGTGCCGTGGTGCCGCAGCGCTCCTCCCGGTCCCCGCGCTGGGGGGAAACTGAGGCACGGAGCCGGGCGGCCCTGGGGAGGTCCGACCTCGCAGTTATCCCAAAGCCCACCCCGAGCTCTGCATCCGGTCCCATCTCTCCCGGCTCTCCCCAACCCCACTTACCCGGCGCTGCGAATCTCCGCGCACTACGCACGGCGCTCCCGGCGTGGCCGGCTGGGAAACGCAGTCCTGTCCCTCAGAACCCGGAGGAGGGGGCAGTTCGTTTTGCAAAGTGCTGTGGGAAACGTAGTTCGAGTCCCGGAGGGGTCAGCAGCGATTCGGAGCCACGCTGCTCCCCAGCTCCACGTGCACGGCCCCATTCCCGCATCCCGACAGCTCCCCCGTGGGATGGGATCCTGCACTCAGCCGCTTGTGGGAAGGCGCTGGGGCTCTGCACTTTGGAGGTGTCTGTGCTGACCACAGCATCATCCTACGGCAGAGACATGGCTGGAGCTGGGGATCCGCAGCAGCCCTGTGCTGCCCGGCAGCGTTTGGCCACTGACACAGGAGAGACCATGTGGCTGCAGGCAGCGTGGGACAGGAGCTGTGCCCATGCCCGGGGATCTGTCCCCAAGCACCTGACATGTGGATGTGGTGCACAGGAACACAGCCCGAAGTCCTACAGCCTGAAGCAAAATGCCCACTTTGGACCCACGGGTGACACACAGGGGACACACGGGTGTCCTGTGAGGTCAGAGAGTAGCAGTGAGGCTGTGGTGGTGCCACTTCCATGCGACTTGTCCTCATGCAGGTGCTGGCCCAGATCCATCTAGGGTGCTTCCATCCTTGCTTCCAAATGGGAAGGCTGCCCCTGCCGGCAGCCCACAGCTCCACAGGGGCAGAGGCTGGAAGGTGGGGAAGGCCTGGCAGCTGATGATAGAGGAGACGCTGGCTTTGTGGCTCTGGGAATGTGGCAGGATCCACGGCAATGGGCCTTGGCCTGGGGGCTGAGTTTTCAGTTGGTATCTTCTGAGAAGCCTCACCTTGGTGCAGGACTGGGAGTTGGGTCTCACATGGAGTGTCCCTGTGTGACATCCCTGCCTGCTCTCAGGTACAGGGTGCTGGAAATCAGCATCTCCTTTTGCAGCACTGCTGGTCCAGAGCCAGTGACCCAAGCTTCATGCCAGCTGCGCCCCTCATCCACCCTCCCTGTGTGATTCACTCCCTAAAGATGCCCTGAGGGCAGGCACAGGGTTAAGCCTCTCAAATCCATTGTGGAAAAGGCTCTGTTCAGTGGGTTCCAGCTCGTATGAAGCCAAGGTCCCACAGCAGAACTGCCTGTACCCTTCCCACTGCCCATCTCCACAGCGGGCAGCTCTGGTCCAGCCCCTTTGGTTTGTGCCACTTTCACCGGCACAGTGTTGTGGAGCTCAGTGGGGATCCAGCACTGAGGAGGGACGCAGCCAGGAGGAGCTCGAGACCTCCGGGCTGCGGGAAACGGTGCGCAGGGGACTGGGGGCAGGAGGAGCGTGGCAGGGAGGGTTGCGAGGTGCGGAGGGTGCGGTGCGCGGTGCCGCCGCCCGCTGCCCGTGCCAGTGCCCAGCGCGGCTGCCGGGGCCGGGCGGGGCGGGCCGGGGCGGGCCGAGCTGTGCCGCCGCAGGAGGAAGCGCAGCCCGGGGCAGAGCCGCCGTGCAGCCGGCCGGAGCCGCGCGGCTCGGTGAGTACCGGCAGCCCCCTGCCCCGAGCCCCGCCTTCCCCGCCCCGGCCCCCTGCCCTGTTCCCTTTCTTCCCACCCGTCCTGTCTCCTCTCTTCCTCCGTCTGTCCTCTCTCCCTCCTAACTCCCCCCTTTCTCCCAGGCTCGCCCTCCCGAAGCTCCCGCCTCACCTGCTCCTTCCTGGCCCCAGCACTCTGCCTGCCCCCATGGCTGCTCAGGTGTCACCTTCACTGTCGCCCCACTCTGAGGGCCACACGAACGGGTCAGTTGTTGAGCTCCTGTGGGGTTGCCAGGGACATGGGAGCGCTCTGCTCCCCCTGTCCCCACAGGTAGCTACCCGCCCCGTGCCCTGGCTTCATGAGGTCCCTGTCTTGCAGGAGGTGGGGACTGAGCGCTGCCATCAGGCACAGACGGGGACATGGATCGCGGTGTTACCCTGGAGAACCCCTACGCCAGCGTGAACATCCCACGGTCCCAGTTCCAGCAGAGCTTCATTGCTCGCTACCTGGAGGATGAACCTGCATCATCCACCATCATTGCCAACCCCACCGTCGTGCCTGTGCACAGCACAGAGGAGCAGGCAGGCAGCTGGGACAAGCAGCCCGTTTCCACAGAGAAGTCCTGGTCCCGGCCTCTCAATCCCTATGCCAGCATGAAGATGCCCAACGGGGAATCACCCAACTCCTTCTACACTGTCACCCTGGACAAGCCACCCAAGGGCCAAGGGCATGAAGATGGCAGGAGGAGCGGCTGCCGCAGGTGCTTCCCCTGCTGCAGAAAGTGCTGCTGCGTCATCTCCTAAGAGGACAGGTGGGATGTGCAGGGATGTGGCCACCTGGTCTGGACACCCCGGTTCGCTGCCCCATCGCCTGCTCTGGCTGCTGGGAGGTGATTTCACCCGTGAGCTGTGCAGCCAGATGCACCAGTGATGGACACCTGCAGCATCCTGAGAGCTCAGAATGGAGCATGGGGGAGAAGGATGGATCTGCTAACCCAACGGAGGCTAAGGAACCCTGGGGACAATGTGTGCCAATGTAGATGCCACTGAGAAAGTGCTCACACTGGGGATGGTGCTGAGCTGAGCTTCCCACTGTGCACTGTCTGGGGAACCAGTGCAGAGTGGTCAGGAACGCATCCCTGCCTGGGCTGGGGACGCCCTGCCCTCTCCCAGCAGTGTCCCCATGCAATGTCCCGCAGTGCTGCAGTGATGAGCTCAGGAGGTACCACCACTCCTTGCCACACCACTTGCCTGACAGAGGAAAAGAGGCAGGAGAGACAGACAAACAAAGCAGAGCCGAGTGCTGGCAGCACTCTGGAGCAGTGTTGGCACAGTGCAGGTATTGGGGTGCCAGGACCCTTTGCTGTGCCATACGAAGCTGCCAGTGCACCATCCCCAGCCCTCTGCCACTGCTGAGCACTGTGAGCAGTGGGAGCGGGGCCCACTGCCCTCCTTACAGCACGCCAGGGCAGCTCAGCATTCAGGTCTGGACTGGGGAACAAACCAGCCCTTGTCCTGGGGCAGCTGCGTAAGCACTTGTGGCGGCTGCGGGGATGGGGCAGGGGCCTGGAAAGAGCGCGGGTGTGAGCGGATGACTTCAGTGCGCCACAAATAAATGACAGCCACCTCCTGCCCTGCCAAGGTACGCCTCTTCCCTCTGCCCTTGCTTTTCCGGGATCCTCAAGTTACTTCTTGCTTCTCCAGCTGGGCTCTGTAGTGCAGTGTGGGGGGCACACAGTCCTCGCCCTTCCCCAAAGCTTAACTCCTTCACCGCTAGCTGAGCTCCTCACCTCACTGCTGCCAGCTCCCCTCCTGCCTCCCCCTACCTGGGTGCTTCCAGCACAACCCACTGTGGCCAGCCTGGGGATGCTGCCCAAGTGCTTGACCTAGCCCTTTGTGTCGTCCCAGCCCTTAGAAAGAGAGAACTCAGCTTTGGGTGGGTTGGGGAGGAGCTGGGGTCCTGGCTGGGGCAGCTGGGGCATGAGGGCCTTCATGGCACTGCCTGGGCTGGCTGCGACTCCTGGGAGGCCACCAGTGCTGGAAGCCTACCGCTGTGGGCGACCACCCCTATAGAAGCCCACCAGCACTGGCAGCCCAACACCCCTCAGGTTCCCACCACCCCTCGTTTCCCACTACTCCTCTGTTCCCATCACCCCAAGACCTCTGGGGCCAGAGAGGCTGAGGCTTGGGATGGGGCCCTGCCAGCTTGGCTCTTCCACCTGGCCCACATCCCACGCTGATGGGTGCCAGAGGGTGTTGCCTCTCACAGGACGATGCTGGCAGGGATGTGGCTCCACGCACGTCCTGCACAAGGAGCTCTTGTCTGGACACTGGCAGTGCTGACATGGAGACAAGCAGTGCTGACAGAGAAACAAACTGACCCACCCACCCGTGTTTGCTTTGTGGGCTCCCTGTCCTGGCTGTCAGCCCTTCCCCACCCCAGAGCCCACCCGCAGCGTGGAGGTGGTGGCATGATGGTGACACACGTGTGGGGATGTGCCGTGGGGCAGAGCCCATCTCCCTGCAGCAGCACTGTGTGTCAGCTCTGCCCTTCGCTCTGTGTAACCTTGGGCAGATGACAAACACGGCTGCAGGGCGCCGCCTGCCAGCCCCTGGGCAATGATTAAGCTGAAGGCAGAGGTGGGCAGAGGAGGGCTTGGGGATGGGCACTGGGATGGCCACGTGGGGCTTTGGGTGATGCTGGCGGGGGGGGGGGGGGCGATGGGTGCTGCCTGTGTTCATGGGATCATTAATTCTGTAAGAATCATAGAACCATGGAATGGCTTGGGTTGGAAGGGACCACAAGGATCATCAGGTACAGTTTGGCAGGAAGGGTTTCTAACTGCTAGATAAAGCCCAGCTCAGGCTGCTCGGGGCCCCTTCCCCATCCAAGAATGGACACCCACAACCCCTCGGTTGTGGGTCCAACCCAGTCCAAAATCTCCACGTCTTTTCTGTGCTGGGCCCCAGAACTGGATGCAGTCGTTCAGATGCCCCCTCATGAGGGCAGAGCAGAGGGGGGACAATCCCTTCACCTGACAGCCATGACTTTTCTAACATGATGGAGAGCGGCTCAGCAACCACATCAGCCCTGGGATGCATGTCATGCAGCCCCATAGACTTGTATGCATTCATTCTCATGAGTCAGCCTCGGACTTGCTCTGCCCTTACAGTGCAGGGGAATTTGCTCCTCCAGATCCCACCTAGAGGTTCTGGGATGTGATGTTCAGGGATGAGAGAAATACAAGAATCCTGGCTGCTAGTGAAGACTGAGGCAAAGAACCCATTGGATGCCTCAGCCTCCTCCGTGTCTGTTGTAGCCAGTCTACTTTCCCATCTAGCAGAGGAGCTCTTTGGTCTGTCCCTTGTGACCTCTGTACCTGAAGAATCCCTTCTTGTTGCAAGTCCATCTGCACCTTGGCATTCCTGATCCCATCTTTGCATGTCTGGACAGCATCCCTGTATTCTGCCCTGGTGACACATCCTTGCTTCCACTGCCTGTATGTGCCCTTATCCCTCAGCCTGACCAGCACATCCTGGCCAGGCCATGCCATGCCTCCTCTGCCTGCTTTCTTATTCTGAGGGATGGAGAGCTATCGTGCTCTCAGACAGGCGTCCTTGAAAAGTATCCAGCTTTGCTCCACTCCTTTGTCTCCCCAGGAGATCTCATCCAACAACTCCTTACACAGCCTGAAGTTGGCCCTCTTGAATTTCAGGGTCCTGACGCCACTTTTTGCCAGGCCCACATTCCTCAAGACTATGAATTCAACCAGGGCATGCTCACTGCAGCCCAGGCTGCCTCCCATCTTCATATCTTTAATGTTCTCCTCCATGTTGGTGAGCCCCAGGTTCAGCCCCTGATCTATCTGTCCAAGTTATCATCAATGGATTTCAGGAGTCTCCTGGATTGCTTACAGCTTGCTGTGTTGTTTTCCCATCAGAGATCCATGTGGTTGAAATCCCCCACCAGGATGAGAGCCTGTGAGCATGACGCTTCTTGCAGCTGAAGCAAGAAGGTTTAGGCAATCAGTTCCCTGTGATCAGGCAGCCTGCAGCAGGCCCTGACCACCAGCTGTCCTCTACTCATCTGATCTCAAATCTTAACCCACAGGCTCTCCACCTGTTCCCAACTGTTTCTCAGAGGCAGCTCCTCATGGTCTACCCATTTTTTAACACAGAGGGTAACTCCCCCACCTCTCCTACCTCGCCTATCCCTTTACAAAAGCTTATAGCTCTCAACGGTGGCATTCCAGTTACGTGAACCATCCCACCATGTTTCCACGACAGCAATAAGGTCACAGTTTTCCAACTGTACCACGGTTCCCAACTCCTCCTACTTCTTTCTTGTGCTGTGTGTGTTGGTATAGGGGCAATTCTCTATAGAGGTGGGGTGTTGGTATAGGGGCAATTCTCTATAGAGGTGGGGTGTTGGCAGAGTGCTGGGTGTGGGGAGGGTGCTGCTGTCCCATGTGGGTGCGGTGTGGGTGGTGATGCGCAGCCCCGGCTCATCTGTAGCAGACCTTTGTACTCTGCAGTTGGGGCCTCTCCCTGTTCTGCAGTGCCAAAGGTCCCCACGGCTCCTGGGACCGTTTGCAGCTGAGTGCTGGGAACAGATTAACACCTTTCCCACCCACTGGCTGCTGCTGATTGCCCCGCGCCCAGGTTTGGGTGTCTCTGCAGGGCACGCAGAGCTGAGCTGGTTTCAGGCAGCGTGTCCCTCAGTGTACCCATGCCACCCAGGGGTCTCCCTGCCCCATCCCAGCCCTGACCACAGGTCCCATGTGTCCCAGCCTGCAGGAATCACAGCAGGGCTGAGGCTGGAGGCAGCTCAGTGTCCACCTGGTCCTATCCCTGCTCCAGCACAGGGTGACCAGGACCGAGTGGCTTCAGAGACCCCACAGCCCCTCTGTGCAGGCACTTATTGATGGGATCCCCCTAAGCCTGCTCTCCTTGCCAGCTTTGGGACATGCAGGACATCCCCAGGCTGCCGGGTGCCCAGCCATCCCCGAGCAGATGGTTATTGAATGGAGCACCCAGTGCCCATCGGTATTCCCAGCGCTGCCCTGGCTGCCAGCATGGGGATGCTACCCCCAACGCGGTCCCGGCAGTGGGATCCCACCCGGTCTGTGTTGCCGAGGACATGTCAGGATACAGCTGCTTCGACCCCAAAGCTGCGGTGCTGTTCTGCTCCCGAGCACGGGGGTCTCGGACTCCAGCTCACTCCCCCCTCACCCCCTCCGGCTCTTCCAGTTCTGGCTTCGTGGGAACAGATTGGGAACCCGCTCCTGCCTGTATTGCTGCCTGCTGCCCTCTCCTGCCCGCAGGTAGAAGTGCTGAGGGCTCCTGGCTGTGCTCTTCCGGGATCCTGGATTTGTCTTTCCAAGTCCTCTGCTCTCCCTGCACGGCTGTGACGCTGCTACTCGCCCCAGGCTGCCACTACCCCCCGGGCCAGGCACCAGCACGGACCTGACAGGGGCTCCCGAGGGTCCAGGCTCTGCCCCCCAAGTCTGGCAATGAGCATCGATTCCAGAAGAGCACTGTGCAGGGACTCTGTCTCCCTGTATTTCCCTGCACATGGAACCCACGTGCCAGGCAGAAGCTGTGGTGTCTCTGTAGCAGCCCAAGCTCCCCAAGCCCAGCCCTTGTTGTCCTCACCTTTTGGTGACATCTGTCCCATGCATGTCCCAGAGCATCCACAGAACGATGGGACTTCTGCTGGCCGACATCTGCCCAGAGGTGCCTGGATGAAGATGGAGAAGACTTTGCTGCTGCCCAGGTACAGCCTGTGTCCTCCAGTGTTTCAGCCTGGTCTCACAGGGACAGTTTCTCCTGCCAAGGAGACAGAACAGGTGGCTAACGAATGCTCCCAGGAGCAGAGAGAGGGCTTCGATTTCAGAGGGCTTTGTTATCTGGGTGCTCGTAATCCAATCTCCCAGGCTTGGCTTCCAGCAGCAGATCTGATACTCATCTGCTCCTGAAAGGCGAGCCCCTTCACATTACGCAGCCGGGCAGTCGCCAGACCCAATGCTGCTCCCAGGACTGACACAGCCCCCCAGGGTGGTGCAGCCCCTCTGCCGCTTCCCCTGAGGACTTGGGGAGGAGAGCATTCAGGTAGGGATGGGGGACAGGAAAGGGGGAAGAAGGGGTACCCACGTGGACCAAAATGCCTTTTGGAGAGGAAGTGGGGTCCTGGTGGTCTCTGGGAGAGGGTTGCAAATGTGTTGAGATGATGCTGAACCCACCCCAGTTCCCCCCCACCAACCTGCATGTTCCCTGCTGCTGGCATCCACAGCACAGTGCTCCAGGGCTGGCATGGAGCAGGGCTGTGGCATGGCCTGGCCCTCTGTGCACAGCTCCCAGCTCCTCCCCACCCGATGGTGCCCACTGACCCATAGCCCCAGGAAGGCAACTGGGATCTGGCCACCCCCAAATCTTTTGGGAGGAAAGGGGCATTCAGCACAGCTCACGGTGGGGACACAAGGTGACACATGGATAGCACAGCCCCATGGATGAGGGCACCCCAGAGCCCACCATAGGGCAGGGTCCCCAGTAGCCCCAGGAACCCACAGCCACTCCAGCTGCATGGAGCTGCTTCCTGCACTTCGGCTACAAGCTGATGTCCTTTCCCCAGCTTTAGCACTGACACATTTTCTTCCCTCCTCCCTCCCACCCTCCTCTCCAGCATGTCCCAGGCTGGTAGCAGCCCCTGTGCAGAGGACACGGGGCCACGTGCCGAGGCACACACGCGCACCCCAAGCCGGGGCAGCCAGAAGCTTGAGTGCATCATCTGCTACTCCTCATATGACCTGTGTGGCCGACTGCCTCGCCGGCTCTACTGCGGCCATACCTTCTGCCAGACCTGCCTCAAGCGCCTGGACGCCGTTGCCAACGAGCAGCGCTGGATCCCCTGCCCACAGTGCCGCCAAAATACGCCCACACCGCGCGGCGGTGTCACCATGCTCGACCTCGACCTGGCCACTTTTCTCCTCGTCAAGGCTGACAAGGAGCATCCCCGGGTGGCCCCACGCTCCCTGCAGGATGTGGCCACCAAGGACTTGTGCAAGGAGCCGCCAGTCACGCAGCAGCCGCTGGGGCTGTGCCAGGACGCCGTGCCCCGGGCACCGTTCCCGAACCGTGGCTGCTGCCGGCCGTGCATCTGCTGTGGGGTGACGGCAGCTTTTGAGATCTGAATGTGGGGACATGAGGACAGCAGGGTTTGGTGGACTGAAGCATTCTGTGCCTCCAAGCTGAGCTCTTGGGGTGCTGCCTGGGTCACATTTTGGGAATCTCCACGCCACACCCCAGAGTCATTGTGGATAGCAGTGGTGGGGTTGTTCTGGTAGTCTAGGAAGGGCTCCAGCTTGTCCATGGGCTTTTTCCCATTCTGCTGGGATTTGGGCTGCAACAAGGGGGATGAGAGTGCTCCCATCCTTCACCCTGCCGACTGACCCCTCCGGCAGCTCCAAACCTGCTCCAGCCATCACAGATGCTCTCAGGACCTAACAGCACAGCTTCTCCATGAATGCAGCTCTGCAGTGGGGGCACCTTCACCAGGACAGGTGGCATGGGAGCCTGGCACAGCACACTGACTCAGATGCTTCAGGGAGTGTGCCACAGCCTGGAGGTCCCACATCCATTAAACATCTCATAAGCTGCACATGTTGCATTTGTTGTTCATCCTCATGCTAACTCGGGGCAAGTCTTGCACCCAGAGCAGGAAGCAGGGACCTGCTTTGCCCAATTGCTTTTCTTTGCTTGCTTTGTTTGTCATTTGCGTGAGAAATATGGGGCACTGGGGCAGCTGGACAGTGCAAATTGAGGATGACATTGTCACTGGGGCTCTTTGGATTGATCTTGCCTCCAGCTGCTGTGCTCTAGCACAATGTGGGCTTAGCAGGTGCCAAATGTGGAGGTCTGGGGTGCACCAGGGTGATGTTAATGCAGCTCCTGGGGAGGGCTGGGTGGACTCTGAGTCCATTTCCATGTGGCTGATGAGTTCTTGCAGCATCCCATTGCTGGGCACCACGGTGCCACCTCAGCTCTGCCCTGCGCCAGGTGCCAGGACTGCAGCTGCAAGATCCCAGTGCCCTCACTTGGCGCGGCAGCCACGGTGTGCGCAGCACATTCACAGTTCTGCCACTTGGTGTCACCTATCATAGAAGAGTCGGAGCCCCGAGCTGTGTATAGCAGAGTCCAGGCACCTGCATCTCCATCGCTTCATTTTGGGAATGGTTTTGGCCTGTTGTCTGGGCACCCCATTTCAATCCCCTTGTGCAGTGCCTTCAGGACCACTGCCAACCAGCACAGCCCTAGTGCTACTGCTGTAGAGCAGGGATGCTCAGAGCTGGCCATGGGGCTGGGCTTAGGAGCCCAAAATCTCCAAAGGTGGCATTGCTGTGGTGTGCAGCCCTAGCTGAGGATGGGGACTTGCAGATGCTGTGCTCCCTGTCCAGAGAAGGGATGAGTGAAAGGGACCCAAAGGGCCATACTGTTGTTGGTGTTGGGAACAGGGTGCCCAGCAGAGGACTTCCAGGGATAGTGAGGGGATGGTGGTGACACTGCTGGGGTGCCAGGCCCACTGGTGGAGATGCATCTTGCCACTTGTCACTGAGGTGTGCTGCAGAGTGGCAGTGAGTGAGAGCTCTGAGATGCTTCACATCTTCAATGGGCTCCCTGAGCTTTTGCTGGAAATGACCTTGTAATCTTTTTCTTGATTATTTTTGCACCTTGGTGCATTGGGCAATGAACCTCTGAGTGCACTGGGTCCCTGAAAACTCAAATCCGCATCCATCCCAGGGTGCTGCACATTAGTGGGTGCTGCAGGGCCCTGTGGAGCGTGGCTGTGCCCTACCAGGGCTGGGCTGGGCTGGGTAGGAAGATTCCTCTGAATTATTTCCAGATGGGGATTAATGCAGCATACTGAGTTTGCTGCAGGGTAGATAAACAAATCAAAGCTCCTCTAGAGGCTATTAATAAACCGGTCTGCCTGCCGCTCCTGCCCCGGATCTGAGAACATCCCAGATCTGGCTGGGGGTGCAGGTTCTGCAGGGGTGGCAGGTTCTGCAGGGGTGGCAGGAGGTCTCCTGGGTCCCAAATGGCAAAGGAGCCATGAGGACACCTCCAATCCATTGCTGAGATGGGTGGTATGAGGTCCCCTGGTTCCCAAGGTCTTCTCAGGGAACTGAGGCATGGGGAGCTAGAACCTCCCTCCTTCAGCACCCGCTGTGGGGCTTTGAAACCAGAGTACATGTAAACAGGGTGGGGGCAGACTTTGAGCCTGCTGGTGCTGGCACTGCCATGCCAAGGCCAGGATGAACACGTTCCAAGTGGCAGCAGCCTGGCACAGCCACCTTCCTTGTGTCAAGTGGAGGTCACATCCCAGCTCCCCTCACCCTGCCCTGGCTGCCGGTCCCCAGCCAAGGGAAACAGATCCCAGCCAAGGGCTGCCCACAGGGGATACCTGGCAGGACCTCTGCTGATGACATGATTGATGCTTTGTCCCATCCTTGCTGGGTACTTCGCTCTGGGTCCTCTGTGCATCCTGTGTGCAGGACACAGGCCAGAAGATCATTTTTTCCCCCTCCCCAGCCTGCAGTGCACACAAGCAGTTAAATATGGACAGCACAGATCTGGCTGCTTACCTGGCTGGAGCAGTGCCTGGCAAGGGGAGGGGTGAGGGCACGGCCGCACCTTGCCAGGGCAAGCATCACTGCAAAAATATTTGCTAAGAAAAGTGCGGCTCCACCCCGAGCACAACACAGCATGCAGTGGGGAATGCGTGCAGCTACCGGGAGCCAGGCACATCCAGCTGCTCACTGCACCCAATGGTGCCAGTCAGGGACGCGGGGCTAGGCAAGGCCTTCAGGCATCCCGCCATGGGGGCAACACCAATGCCGGGGACTGGGGAGCCCCCACTGCGCGGGTGGGCAGCCACGGGTGGATGGAGGGGTCCCAGCGTCCTGCTGGCCCTACTGCTCCTCCTGTGCCCACTGCCTGCTCCAGCGTGTCCCCACACCTGCCACTGCCAGGCAGGGGACGTGGACTGCCACCAGCGTGACCTGCACGAGGTGCCGCGGCTCCTGCCCACCAATGCCAGCACCCTCTGGCTCGACTACAACCTCATCGCCGTGCTCAGGGCCCATGCTTTCCCCTCCCTGCCGGTGCTGCTGCGGCTCAGCCTGACCCATAACCGCTTGGAGAAGATCCACAGGCAGGCGCTGCTGGGACTCGGGACGCTGCAGGAGCTGGACCTCAGTGACAACTACCTGTCTGTGCTGAGCCCCGAGACCTTCCTGCCCCTCACCAGCCTGTCTATCCTCAATTTAGGCTACAACAGGCTGGAGCAGCTGGAGGCAGGTGTGCTACCTGCCCTGCCTCAGCTCCAAGCGATCTTCCTGAATGGGAACCCCTGGATGTGCTCCTGCAGCATCCTGCCCCTCTGGCGCTGGCTGGAACACAACAGGGAGAAAGTGCCAGGTGAGTGCCCAAGGGAATGTGTCCCCACACCCCCACCTGCTCCACCTTCTCTGGGCTCCCCCATCAGCTGCCAGGCTTTGGGTGCAGGGGCTGGGGTTCCTGCAAGGTTCCCAAAAGCCAGCCCCATTTGGGTGGATTTGTCCTCAGATCTGGTTCCTCGTGGCCGCTCCTTGGTCACCAGCAGGGACTGCCCAGAGTGGTGGGGTTGGCACCCTGTACTGTCCCACTGTCTCCCTGCCACAGGGAGGGCAAGGATGGGCAATGTGCACCTGTGGGGTGGGTGTCACACTTGACTTGATCAAGGCCCGATGCCTTCAGCCTCTTCCCTATGGGGAAGACCCTATGAGTGTGGGTCTGATCCACTGGTGAGGTCTTTCCTTCCACTCCTTCCCATCCATTTCCACTGGTGGGGCTTTCTGTGCCATTTCCAGACTGCCTGCTCACTGCTGCCCCCAGGGAGCCATTCCCCACTCTGCCTGACCCATCCTGCCCCGGTCTGTGCCCACCTCCCCATCCATCCCACTCCCCAGGGTATAGGACATGGATGAGTGTGGGACCCTCCCTGCTTCCTTTCTTTGAGCCCTACTCTGTGCCACTTTGACCAGCCTGGCCCTGCAGTCCATCCTCCTGCCCTGGTCCCCTGTGTCCCACACAGCCCTACTGTCCCACCTGCCTTGTCCCCTCATGTGCCCACCACCACCACTTCTCTCTTCCAGAGAGGAGTTCTCTCCGGTGCATGTTCCCAAAGTCACTGAACACATACCCGATCATGGCCTTTGGGAATGATTCCTTCCAGCAGTGTCAGAAGATCCCGCTGTCAGCCCAGAACTACGCTGCCTTTCTGCTCATCGGTCCTTTCTCCTTCCTGGCCAGCATCTTCTGCTGTACCTTGATAGGCTCCATCGTGGTCATTTACCATCATCTACGCAAGGAGCCCCAAAGCTGGAGGAGAACCCTCAGCACTGGGTGTCACTGAGTCAGGGCCACCAAGGGCAGAGGGGACCTTTTGCTGATCCTTTTCCTCTGGCTCACCCCCTCTTGCCTCATTCCATGCATTTGAGTGTGTCCCATTTACCTCCTTGTGTCTTTCAGTGCTCTCATCACCCTCCACCCTGCATTCAGTGACTCTCAGCAATCCTTCACACATCCCTCCTGTCCCATGGTTTGGTTTTTGGTGCATCCACATGCCATCTGTTTGGCTTTATGTGTGCCCCAGATATCTGTGGGCCTACCAGTGCATTTGAGGACCTTTTGGGGCAACCCAGAGCCTCCATCCATGTGGCAGATGGAAGTAGAATCGTAGAATCATGGAACCATTTGAGTTAGAAGGGTTCTTTAAGAGCATTTGGTCCAAATCCCCTGCAATAAACAGGGACAGCTATAGCTCCATCAGGTGCTCCGAGCCCCATCCAGCCTGACCCTGAATGTCTGTAGGAATGGGGCATCCACCACCTTTGGTGGTGCTTCTTTTTGTAAAAAAAAAAACCTTTTTCTTATATGCAAAAGTACAGCTGGGGTGAAGGGGGTAACTCTCACAGAGGAGAAACAGTCCCTGTGCACTGCAAGGCAATGGGAGCCACAATGAGATGCCTGTGAACATCAACCTTTCTCCACTAGCTCCAATGGCATAGAAATGATTTCCTGCCTGTGCAAGAGCTGTAGGACAAGCCAGGGATGTGGCCAATGCATCCTTTGGCAAGCTTTTGGCAGAAGTTAAATAAGTCATACAGAGAATAAACTAAATGTAACCTCAGCTGTGGCCTGCTCTCATTTTTACTGGCAAGACACAGACCAGCCCTGTGTGCATATGTGGCTCTCTGGGAAGGTCTGGGCTTCCCATGAGGAGCTAGGACCTTGTCTGACATCCCCCACAGCCACCTGGCTGCCTGCTCCTCCCAGGCGCACAGCCATCCTCCCTGGGGACTCAAACCATTGTGGCCACTGGCTGGGAACATGGGGACAAACGTCAAGCCATGAAGAAGAAAGGGAGGCAAAGCTGGAAGGGAATGATGTCATGGATGATGTCACAAGCTTATTGGGGGTTGTATGGCATAGCAAAGAAAAACACTAGGAGGCAAAGGGTGCGTGGGGTTGCTGCTGGGCCCTTCTCTCCTCTTGTCTCCATGTTGGGCATGAGCATAAGGTCCTGCAGTGGCTGGTGAGATGGCTGCTGTCACCAGCCCAAGGGGGGAAAGAAAAATATGTCCCAGCAGCCTCAACCCAGATTGCATCAGGATGGAGGTGGGCAAAGCCAGCTTGCATGGTGCTGGTGTTTGGCTTCAGCCTGGGTCTGTCCACACAATCTCCATCCATCCTGCCATCCTAGAATAGGAATGCCTCACTCCTCCCCACCCTCCCTGCAGCTCCTGGCCCTCTCCCTGCTCCATCCCTCCCTGTCCCCCCACCTTTTTGCCATGAGCCCTACAGAAGTGCTGGGTGAGGCTCTGATTTAGCACAGGGCTTCCTGCCAGCTCTGCTGAGAGGGAGAAACAGATGGAGGCACACGGCGCAGCAATAAACCACTCCACAATCCAGTCTAGACTTTACTGAGCTCTTGCAAAAACTTGGTATCAATGTTACACTGACGTATAAAGTCGAATGGGCCTGATTTCTCAGCTGGAGTGAGATGAACTTGATGGAGCCACTGCAGTCAGTGGGACAATGCTCACAGACCCCAGCTGCCACCCGAAAATCTTGCCGGCCCTGTCTGCCACACCTGCTTGGCTGGGGCAAGGAGGAGGTGGTGCTCTCCACAGGGGCTTGGTACCACATTGCAGGTGGGTTTTCTGCCCTTGTTGCTCATACACACTCTGCAGGCACTCATCCCCAACCTGGATGGTGTTTCCTGGGTGTTGGAGTGCTCATGGCTGCTTGAAACACCTGCTTGTAGAAGCTCGGTGCATGGGGAGGAGTAGCTCTGAGCGGTCTTGCTTAGTCGCCTTCTGCTGAGCTGGCACTCAGTTTGCCTTGTTTGTCTCCTGGTCATGTCAGCTACAGCGTGAAAGTTACGTGCTGGCCATGGCCAGGCCTTGGGGATGCCTTGTGTGCAGATATGGGAAGCCAGGATCTTGGCTGGGAGCTCCAGAGCACCACATTTGGTCATGGGCACTGAGCAGGGGCTGATGGAGGGGAACGGGCGCTCATCCCCTGGCCACGAGAAGCGTGCACATCTCCCAGCCCTGCTGTGCTGGTGGCAGATCTCTGCATGGCAGCAGTCCCTGGCCGCTCCACGAGAACATCTCTGGGATCTGTGGGAACCCAGAGCCTGCAAAGCCAAACACGTGGCTGCAGCCTGACACCGGCTCTTCCCTACCACTGCAGGACAGCAGGCACCACGTGCCTTCCAAGACCTTTCCCCTCACACGCAGCCAGTCAGTGGCAATACTGATCAACAACAGCACTGGTTGGGAGCGGTTTTCTCTGTACAGTGAAGTCCAAACCCTGTCCTGGTTCTGCCGTGCATTTTGGGGCGTGAATATGGCAGTAGGCCTAGGGAGGGAGGGAGATATACAATGAAGTCACCGTGTATGGATGAAGGATGCTTTACTCCCATCTCACCCTGAAGAACCCATCAGTGTCCCTTGAGAGGCAGTCCTGGCTGTGCCTTCCTACTGTGCCGGGCAAGGACTGATGGCCCTTGGGGAGAAGGTCAAACCACAGTGCTGACGGAGGGGTCGGAGAGGTTGAGCTGGCCGGTGATGTCAGTGGGATGGTATTGCTGCAACACACAAATACACAGACAGAGAGAGAGGAGCGTTAGGCAGTCCTGGCACTCTCCCCCGCATCTCCTCACACCTCCTGTGTCCCTATGGGATATCTCTGGGGGTGATGCAAAGGCCCCATACCTGCTCGTGGCCAAGGTCCCCTGTGCTCCAGCCTCGTGCAGAGGTCCTTGCAGACGCTCTCCATGCACTCTATGGCCGGATGGGGAGGACACTGGGGCATGGCATGGTGCCTGGCACCTGTGGAGCCAGCCCTCGCCTGCTTAGGGAATGCCACAACAAGAAGCTGTGACTTGCCAGCCCAGCCCACGGCTGAGCATGTGGCTGCAGGGCATGGCCAGTGGCAGCTCCAGCTGTGCTCTGAGGCCATGGCAGTGCATCTCCTTGCCTGAGTGCCTCTGCTCTTCCTACCCTTGTGCGCAGGTGAGGAGCTGTGCTGTGTGGCTGATTGGCGACAAGCTGTAGTGTCACTTGCTAATGTGAAAGTGCAGCCTGTGCAGATGTGGCCTGGATTTGGGGTTCTGCACTCCTTGCAGTGGGGTGCTCAGCCAACACCCCTGGGAAAAACCTCCCCAGCTGCATCCCCACCAGCAGGGAGAGCAGAAACACCTCTGTAACAGCCAAAAAAAAAAAAAAGAAAAAAGAAAAAAAGCCTTTCTCCCCAGCTAGGGGCTAGCAAATGGGCAGCTGATTCCTCCCTGCCTCCCTGCCTCCTTCCTCTCATTTTCCTAGCTCCAAGCCCTGAGTGGTTGGGTGGCACCAGTGCCAAACAGTGACACTGACCCCTCTGTCATGCTGCTCTGGGGACCTAACGTGGTGCCAGGAAAAGATCTTGGTGTGCTGCTGTGTGAGCCCTCTCTATGGACATTTACCACACTACCTAGGAGGGCTGGTGGGCTACATGTGTGGTGGGCTTCCATGGGCTCCTTGGTCTTTAGAAGGATTTCACAGGATTTAATGCATCCTGTGTTTGTCAGCAGCAACTGTGACCCCTGTGCCTCTGCTGGTGGCTCTGGCACTGTGGCTACCCTGTGTGGGGAGGTCTGGTGGCCCCTTGAGCACGGCGTGGGCTGTTTGGGGTTCGCCTGCTTGGTTTGAGGCTTCACAAGGACCCCAGTGGGAAGCTGCTGGGGTGGGGACCGGAGCTAGCACGATCCCATCCATGTGGCGCATGTGGTGAGGAACATCTCTTGGGATGGCTCATCCATGTGGGGCACCAACAGCTATCAAAATGGAGCCTCTAAGAAATCCCAAGTGGCAACACCGTGGCCATCCCCTGGAGGTGCTGCTCTGCCAATCTGCTCTGTCACCCTGAGGAGCTTTCTGTGGCATTCTACTGGCCCACCAAAACCACACCTTTTCTAAAGGGGTGCAACCTCAGCTGCGGTAGCAAAGCTGAAGGGATGGGGCTGGAGCCCCTCCAGGAGGAAAAGGCTTGGAGAGGGGAGAGGCAGGGCGGGCACCCATAGGAGATGATGCCAGCCTCTGCCGGAGGAAGAGCTCCAGACAAAAAAACTATAGGGGCAGAAGAAAGGATCCTTTGTTAAATACCCTGACGCAACCAGGAAAAAAGCAGTGTGGGTGCGAATGCGTGTGCCTCTGTGCACGTGGACGTGGGGCAGGAAGGGGGGGCCCGGCGGGGCGGGATGGGACAGAGTGCTCTGCCCTCTCTGCACAGCTCTGGGGGACCCTGATGTCACCAAACGACCTGGGGAGCCTGGCAGGAGAACTGCGATACAGAGTGGGGCTTTGGGTTGAAAGCATATCTCCTCCAATCACAGAGTTATCACAGGGTAACATTCGCGTTTACTGTTTTTTTTTATTTTTAAAAAAAAAAAAAAAAGAAAAAGTAAAAGGCAAAAAAAAAAAAAAGCAAGAAAATTGTCATATCAAAACTATGTTAAAGTAGAACTAATTCTAGAAGCACATATCAGTAATTTAGGGTAAATGATGTTACAGGGATGGTGCAATTATCCCCAAACCAAACATTATAAAGCCAAGAAATTAATTAATATTAACTGCAGAAGAGACTCAAACATGTTAAGGTATGGAAGTGAAGTGAAGGCACCAAAAACTTTAAATGACATCAGGAAGAAAATATAGACAAGAAATCAATATGTCTTTAAAAATGACTTCAACCTAATCTGGGTTCACATGGCAGACCCTGGCTGGTGGGAGATTTTCTGGAAGAATTTGGGGTTTCTCTTTTTTTTTTTTTTTTTGATTAAAAATTTGGATTCCAGCTAAACACAATCTTGCTGTAGAAAATGTCAACTTTCCTTTAAAAAAAAAAAAATAGTTGTATTTGGCCTACAGATGGTTGTTCGGGGCCAAAAACTAGGTTCTTTTTCAGCCAAAAAGCACTTGGTTTTGGGATGGCTGATCTCTCACTGAAAAGGTGACCTTTTCCATGTACCCCCTCCATTCTCGACCAGTTCTGGCATCGTCCCCACGCTCGAGGGGCCCTCGCTTGGCGGTGGCGTGGGACGTGTGCTGTGCTGTGCCTGCGGGGCCCGCGGGCTGGCAGTGGGGCTGTGGGGGCTGATGACGTCTGCAGTGTGGGCTAAGGGATCTGTGCGTCTCGGAACGTGTCTGTACGAAATGTGCCGGCTCGGAAGGTGTCTGTGTGGTTTATGCGTCTCACATGGCTTCTGTGGGGTTGCGGTAGCGTGGGTGGCTGCGATGGATGGCAGTACATCAGCTCTGCGAGTGCTATTCGAGTTGCAGGAGCTGCCTATGGGGAACACATGCATCTCCTCCTGGGGCGGTGGGGATGATGTGCCGCGGAGAGGCTGTGCAGCTCGGGTGATGGTGGGCGCTAGGACGTTCAGAGTGGGGTGGCAGCTTCCCGGGGCTGTCTTGGCTCCATGGTGCCAGCCTGTCTCTCTGGCACTCCTGAGGGACCATTCTGCAGGGCTGCAGAGCAGAATCCATTTTTAAAACTCCCGGCAACGAAAAGGGAAGAAACAAGGCCACCAGGTTTGCTAGCAAGGAGAGCCCATGGGGCTGGGGTCAGCCTGGCCTTCCAGCCCCATGGGCTCTCCAGCTTTGCCCAGCTGAGACCTGGTGTGGACCCGTGGCTCTGCCAAGCATCATCGTAGAGCACCTCACTGTTTTCTCATCTTTACAAGGACCCCAGGCAATGTGACCCCGCATGCTATGACCTCATGGGGCCTTCCACAGCAGGAGGGCTTTGGGGTCTCTGAGCCAGGACTGCTGAGTGGAAGCTGGGGGCACCAGATGGCAGGCTGTGACAAAAGCTGATGACAGCACCCTCCCGCTGGTCGCTCTCCCAGTGGAGTGCACCAGCAGGCCTGCCCGACATCGCCACAAAGCTTGCTCTGCTGCTTCCTGCCTTGGGGCTGCTAGCCTCAGCCTTGAAACTTCTTGTTCAGATCTTGGTCCTGTTGACCTCTTGGTAGCCCAACTAGCTAACTGACCTCCTTGGGAAGATGTCTTGGGGCCCTTGCCATGGCACATCATGGTATGCAGATGGCTTTAATAGGCTTGCAGACAGCAGGGCCTCTTTGCCTATAGCTGCAGCTGTCACCAGAGTGGCAGCCATCATCTGAAGCTTCTGGTGTAAAGACCCCAGGCCCTGTGCAGCTCAGAATGCTCCTACCACAGGGTATTGGGGTGACAATGGGGTTGTGAATGCTGCACCATGAGCAGGATCAGGCCCAGGATCACTGGAAAGGAAGTGGGGCGATGGAGGAGGTACTGAGGTGCACCACTGATCCTGGTGGAACAGGCAGGCACCAGCCCCTTTCACTTGGGGAAGGGCTCAACCACAGCCAGGACAAGGGATCACCTCTCCTGGCACTGGCCACATACCTGCAGTGGACACGGGTCTCCCCAGCTCCCCACTTTGCTGTGATGTTTGCTGGCCTGGCCTGTCCCGGGCAAGGACCTCTTGGCTTTCTAAACCTGGGAGACAACATGGGGTTTGCTCCAGGCACCCTGAGGGCTTCCCTGCAGGTTTTTTTCCACACCTGTTCCTTCTTCTCCTGGCTCTTCTCACTCCCCACCTTCTCCTAACTGCATCTCCCACCCCATCTCTGCCTCCTGCCCCTGGTCAAAGGTCCAGCCACCCAGAGCCTCCTCCAACCATCCTCTGCCTGAGGATATGCATGGGTCTGGTTCTGGGACACTGAGATGTTGGGGCACCACCAAGACAAGGATCCACACCAGGAGCGTGGTGAGTGAAGGAGATGACAGGGATGCTCATCTTCCCCGTTGGGTATGGGTACAAGCAAGGAGAGCAAAGAGAGCATGAGTTCCCCAAGGAGTGCTTTGTGCGAGACGGTGGCAGCCGAGCCTGGCAGGGGGCTCAGCTGTCCCTGAGGCCATTTCCCAGGGTGCTGGGGAAGAAGCCTGCCTGGTGCCAAACGCAGCCGCTTCCATGCAGCGCCGTGGCTGGAGACCCCTGCGACATCGCATGCCGCTCCCCCCCCGCCAGCCTGCTGCCGTCCCCCCATCCCCACCGTGCACCGCAGGGACCCCGCTGGCAGCAGCCGAGCGGCCCGGAGAGCAGATCTGGGGCAGCGCCCGCGTCCACACAAGACAACAGAGTAGCCACAGTGCAGAGTGTTGTACGACAGACGGCAACATGCAGAGGGACACCGGCTCAGTCCGACAGACCAACAGCCCAACCTGACGCTGGCGTGCCTGAAGCTCCAGCACGAGCAGACACGTTTGCACAGTGGGGAACGGCTGGCTTTAGAGGCAGCTATTTGGAAACGTTCTCTGGTTACGTGCGAGCAGCGGCACTGCGAGGTGGAAAGCCCAAGTTTGAAGCAGGCTGGGTCAGTAATGACCTCCTGTGCCTCCTCTTTGCTAGAGCAGCTCGGATGCTGCTGCTGATAACCAGAGAGCTGTCACTGCGCCAAGTGCTACGTCCCGAATGCTAATAGTCACAAACAAAAATCACATGTAGAGAATGTGACACGCATGGCTCTCGGTGAGGTGACACGGTGCCCAAATTAAATCGGGGTGATTGTTTTAGGCATACAATGACAAACAGGTACAGGAACACTCAGGAACGGAAAAATAAATAAATAAATAAAATGTCATTGGTTTCAAGAGGTCAGCACCGGTACGGTGAGCAAAGCACAGAGAGGAACATCAGAAATCATCCAGGCAAAAAGAAAACGGAAACGAAACGAAAACTCGGTTGCATCTCCCAACTCATCACAGGACTCCAAAGCACCTCCTGCCTGCCCTCCAGGATCCCAGCATCCTCAAGGAACACGGGATGACTGACTGACTGACTGACTGACTGGTGACGAACATGAGCTATGCATGTACACTGGCAGCTTCGGGATGGGTGTGTGGCAGTCGATGGGATGGCAGAAGAGAGAAAGAGAGAGAAAGAGAGAGGGCAGAATTGTTCTTCTTCCTCTTACCGTATCCTTGGAGGACCTACGTCTCTTGAAGCTGGAGGCCAGGGTGGAGGTGATGGACCTAAAAGTGGCTTTCTTTTTAGGGTCAGGTTCTGCTCTACCACTTTTTCTATCCTAAAATGAATATGTATAAGCGATTAGATCTCTAGTGTGCTGTTGGAAACGCTAAATCTACTTGAATACTGCCCCGTGTCATGTCCTTCATTTGGGTGAGCACGCTACCAGAGATGTCACTCCCAGTCCTCCAAGGGCCTCTGTGACCCGCAGGCACAGCGTGGCGCCTCGCTGCTACAGCTATGGGGCCGGCCTCGCGTCCACAGCGCTGGAAACCCCTCTGGGAGCAGCCCTGTGTCTCCTGGGCGTCTGCTGGCAGCCTGCGGCGCTGACCTCGCTTCCTTGGGAGAGAACCTGGGGATGTGCTGCCTGGCCCTTCCCCTGGCCTCCACCGCCAGCCTGCCTACAGCGGGAGGTGGGATGCTGCTCCTGCACTACCAGCGCCTGCTCTGAATCCTAGCGCCACAAGAGAGAGAGAGGACTGCATCGAAAGAGAAGTCATTGTATGGGCATTCTGCAAAAAAAGGTATTCCAAAATTTAAATGGTGCGTTTGTGCAAAGCCGAACGTGGTTGGTGGTGGTGTTTGTGGTTGTGGTGGTTTTGTTCGTTTGTTTGGTTGTTTTCCAAAGTAAAATCGGCTAAAAAAAAAGTAGAAATAAATAAAAGAAAACTGGAAAAAAAAAAAAAGAAAAAAAAAAAAAAAAAAACCAAACCAAAAAAAGAAAAGGAAAAGAAAGGGAGGAAGCAAAGCATATTAGCGCTATGATGTCGTCAGGGTCGGGATGAACTCAAAGAGAAACAGAACTGAAAAATGTAGCCATTGGAGTTAGCGAGTCGGACCTGGTTGGCGCAGGCTGGGAGCACCAGCCGCCACGGTGCGGGGGCAGCGAGCCGTGGGGACCGGCCGCGCTCGGCGGCGGGCGCTGACAACGATTCCTCCCCAATTGCTTTCGTGCCAATGAGTGTGACCTTGCCGACGGGGGACGGAGTGACCAGGTCTGGCTCTGCTACCGCACGGGGGTAACCAAAATGTATCCCGCTGGTGCGTAGAGCATGCTCGGGGATACATTTGCTCCTCCTTCTCAGTTCTCTCTTTTGCGGACATGCACAAACGGAAAGGAAAGCAAGATGAATGGAATGAAATGTCTTTTTCTTCCATGGCATCTCAGGAAATAGCCATGGCAAAACTGTGATCCCAAAAACCATTATTTTTGTTTGTTTGTTTTAACAAATAAATCTTTCCACTTGCCTACCTTCTAGCAATGTACCAGATACTAGTGCTCTGACGTTTCCTCCTGTGGAAAAGTCTTACAATGTCAAACGGCTCTTTACCATGAGGCTGTTTATCCCCACAGGGCAGCATGCTTTGCTCACAGTCCCACAGACTCTGCCCAAGGACCCAGTGCAGTATTTTCTAGAAGGTTGGCAAGTGAAAAATGGCAGTGCAACTAGTGTGCTCTGTCCCAGCAGCCTTAACCCCGTCGCTGCTGCTGCTTTTTGGAAGCAAAGGAAAAAAAAAAAAAGGAAGAAGAATAAATAATAATAAAAAAAGAAACGGCTCTTCCGAAACTCGTATCTGTGAACTGAACCCGGCGAGCTCTCAGGATGTAGCAGCCCGGCCTCGTGCTCCCCTCGCTGCCTTTGGGAAGATGACGTTCCTGAGCATCCCCCTCTGCTCCGTGGGGCACCCATCGTTGGGGGCTGTGTGCCTTTCACCACCCAAAGGATGCCTGGCACTCTGAATGCAGACTTGTTTCCCCAAAGCGGGACACAGCCTGGAGGGTCCACGGAGAGCAGCCAGGTGGTCCTGGTGGTGAGGGCAGGGGAGGCTCGGGGACGTGCGCAGAGCTCGGTGCCAGCAGCAGGCACGTGGCTGCCCCTGGGCTCCTCTCACCTGGGGTGCTACAGGGATGGGAGATTCTGGGGGCAGATGTCCTTGTCCCCAAGTGATAAGAGAATGCACCGCCTCTCTTTTGGAACCGCTTCGGATGCGGCAGGGGCACCACAGCCCCAAGGGTGGGGAGGGAGGAGGAGGTGATGGAACTCTCCATTCCTGGAGCATTTCTGCACATGGGCAGCATGAGACTGCAGGGATGGGCAGCATGGGACTGCAGGGATGGGCAGCATGGGACCACGGGGATGAGATGCTCAGGGACCCAGGGCAGGGATGCTAGAAGGCTTCGGGGCAGGGATGTTTGGGGCCATGGGGAAGGGATGCTCAGGACTGCAGGGAAGGGATGCTTGGTAGCTGCAGGTGAACCCTCCCTTCCTCTGCTGGTGAGCGTGGTGGAGCATATCAGAGATCCTGCATGAGGAGCTGCCAGAAACGCAGCTCTGACGCATGGTCCCCAGCAGAGCAAGGTCACTGTCCCCAGCACTGCCAAGGGCAAACCATGGCATTTGGACCAGGTCTCTGTCCTGGACAGAGATGGGTACGATACCTCCCAGGGAGGTGGCATTGGCCGTGCGTGGCCCTGGGGACAAGCAGGGCCCCACAGCTCACCAGCAGCCCAGTAACGCCCAGGGGAGTTACTGGGGATGGGACATGGGACCCCATGTTAATCCACAGCTCTGCATTCACTGATTTGGTGAAGGAATGGAAAACGCACCTGTTGGAGATTTGCTCTAAAAACGGTTTGTCCTACCTGCAGGTTTTTCCTCCACACATTAACGGCCGCAAACGCCAGCTGCATCTGCTTCCTCCGCGCGTCCTTATGCCTTTTGTAAGCTATTTCTATGAATATTAAAAATATCCCGGCAACAATACCTCCAGCCACCAGCATAAACACACCTGAAATAAGTAGGAAAGTTACAGGGGGCAGTGGGAATCGCATCACGACACTTCATTTCCTCTGCATCGCGCTCAGCACGAGTGGCATCTGCCAGCCCCAGCCTCCCCACCTCCCCACTCCCAGAGGGGCACCCACGGGGATGGGCATGGGGTGGTGGGTGTGGGGTGTCTGCATGGGCTCCTTGCAGTCAGGCACCGGAGCTGCTGCAGTGATGCCATGGGTGAGCATGTGTTGCTGGGGGCTGTACTGTGCACTGGGGCAGATCTTGTTCCCAGGGCTGTCTGCAGCAGAAAATCCCAGCTTTGGTGCTGCTGCTTGGTGTGTTGGGAAGCATAGCATGCTCTGAGCTGCACTCAGCTTGCTGTGACCCTCAGAGGCAGGGATAGTTGGGGATGGCAAGGTGGCACAGCACTATGAGTCCCAAGGAATAGAATAAAGCGCTCCATCCCATGCTCAGTGGTGCCCTCAGCAGGTGGACACTCCCAACCTTGCACTGTGCTGGCCGGGGGAAGAGAGCCCACATGGGGTAAACAAGCAGGCCCAAGGAGAGGAAAACATGGCATCAGCTATCACACCAGCCCTCAGCCCCAGCACACTCCTTGGGGCAGCCCCACTGCAGCCGGCTCCCTTCTCTCCCCATCCCAAGTGCTGCTCCTCTCCCTCTGCACCCATTGCACCCCAGCAGCTGCAGCTCAGCCAGACTGCGGGGAGGGGAGGGGAAAGACAGTCACAGAGGCCACTGGGTTGAGGAGGCTGCCCAGGGAAGGTGGAGAAAGCTTCGCAGAGCTGTTTTGGATGAGGTGGGATGGGAGCCCACCACAGCAGCCTCCCAGCACTAGGAAAGCACAAACCCAGAAGAAGCAGAGCTTTGGCCTGGGAGGAGGGCTCAGGAGAGGAGAATGTCTTGAGTGAAAGCAGGCTATCAAGCGAAGAGGAAGAAAGAGGTTTGCAGAACAAACCTGCCATATTTTCAAAGGTGAGTGTTGCTGGGGCATTGCTACGGGAATCACACTCCTGATACCTCACCCAAGTCTTGTCCAAATCCTCCATGAAGCCGTTCTCGTGGGACCTGAAAGCACAAGGAGATGGGACAGTCACAGGAGACCTGGTGCAGGTGGCTGGGATGCAGGCCAGGATGCCTCTGCCCTAGGACCCTGTGCATAACTGCAGCCTGCTGGTAAGCCTATGGATGATATGTGTGCACAGGTTGTGTGTGTGTTTGCCCATATGGCTTTTGTGCAAGGAGACAGGTCCCTTCTGTGAGGCTGCATCCCAGCAAGATCCCCACTGTGAGGTCTAGAACAGCCCATGGCACAGCACTGGGATGAAGGCAGGATGGATCGCACATCCTACCATGATGCTCCTGCCTCCTGTTCCTGACACATCTCCATGCCCCACCACTGTCCCAGGATGCCTAAAGCTCTAGGCTTTCCCTTCCTGTACCAGAGGGGACCAAAGGGCTCCTGGTGTCTTTCCAGGCTTCACAGCCCCATCCCACCCATCCTGTTCCATCCTTCAGTATTATTCCCCCATAGGTGGAGCCTCAAGTCTCCTTATGTCACCCCAATCCTGCAGGTAGTTTCACCAACAGATCCTGAACAACACACTACATCTTCCCCTTCTTCCACTCTCTGGTTCCCATCCCCATCACCACACTCCCTTCTCTTCAATGAATGCAGCGTTTCTAAACTAACACGTGGAAATCCCTTTTTATCCGTGAGACCAGGTGCCTTGTGGCACAGCATGCTGCAGACTGATGCTGATAGTAGAGCCTAAGTTGAGCTCTGGAGGGGACCTGAAGCATCTCTGCCTAGCAGGACCAGGGCAGAAAGGACAGCCCTGGGGAGTTGAAGCCAGGGGATGTGGGGAGAAGTATGCCCCATGGGAGGGTTTCAGTGCCTGACACAGGGCTACTTGTGTGCTAGCACACATGCAGCATAAGGGCTGAGAGCTGTGTACGGACTTGAGGATGGCCAGTGAGACATTCTGCTTCCACGGGCTGTCCTTGCGCATCCCAATCCCAAAGCCGGAGCGGAAGAAAAGTTCCCCTGTTGTCACCAGGTCACACTTCTGCGAGGCTTCAAACTCCAGCACTGCCGAGTCCCAGATGAAGGCGTGGAGCTTGCTGAACACCAAAGAGGACACTCATTAGGGTGGGCAGCCTGGCTTGTCTGCAGCCACTGCAGGAGCAGCGAGGGGGCTACCAGCTCTAAGTTAATCTTAGATCCGCTATGCACGAGGAACAGAATCCCGCTAGCTCCCCCCAGCCCCTGCCCAGCAAGGTGCAGGTGCCACTCACTTGTCTCGCACAGCCTGGATGGCTTCGGCTGCGCTCTCATAGTTGTGTTTCTCCATGTGCCGGTACATGGTGCTCAGCTCCACCTGCCGTCGGAAGTAGATGTCCACCGAGCTCTGCTTCACCGTGGCGTAAATGAACTTATCGGAGGGGTTGCGCAGCTGAAAGGCAACGGCAGAGCTCTTATTTCTTCTGTTCTACATCAACCAAACTGGCTCGCCCCAAAATTGTGTTTCCTGATTTCCCATCCCATTCAGCGAACTGCTTCCCAGGGAAGATCTCGATCACCTCAGTGGAGCTGCAGATGCCATGGGGGAGTGCATGCTGCAGTGCTCAGGATGGGACAGGGGATGCTCTGGGGCCACAGTGGTGGACAGTGGATGCTCTGTAACAGCACTGAGGATGCAGGAACCCCCCCAGTGAGATGGGGCTGATGGTGCTGAGGGCGGAGGGTGCTGTGAGATGTGGGATGCAGTCAGCTGGGACTGCTGTGGAGTGCATTCCTGGCTGCTTGGATTGATAGGCTGTGGCTGTGTCCTTGCCAGAGCAGGAAATGGGTTTGAGTCATGATAGTATCTGCTGAGAGTATTGACTGCACCGCAGGGACAATTTCATTAGCTATAACTCATCCATAATGAATTGTTTCCTCGTTGGTTAGTGCAGGCTCTCCAGGAACTGGCAGGAGTTTGGCCGGCCTCGTGCTGTTTCTGGACAGGCTTTTTCTCTGCTGTTCCCTGCCTGTGTATTCCCATCCCCACCCAGGCACAGACCCACATTACATAGGGCTCTAAGTACTACCAGCCACCAAACCAGGAGGTACGCACTGAAGACATCTGCATCTCTGCCTAGAGATGGGCAGAGAAAGGGAATTGAGGCAAGAGATCATTACCCGGGGGTCATTGATGCCTGTAATTCTCTCCTCAGGACGGTCCAACACCAGGAAGGCAGCCAGGTTGGCAGTATAGGAAGCCACAATGATCATAGCAAAGCCAGCCCACACCATGCCCAGAATACGAGCAGAAAAACTCCGAGGAGCACCTGGAAAGAGAGAGGAGAGCTCAGACTGGCACAACAAGAGCTTGACTTGATCACCAAAGCTGTAACCACCTCACACAAGATGAATGGCATCTACAAATGTGCCCTATCCAACAGATGTGTGAAGAGCTTTTGTGTTACCCAAAGAAAAACATGCATTGAACCCTACTGGATGAGTAACACCAGGAAAGGGAGCCCAGGAAAGACTTTTCCCATCACTGATGGTGAAGGCTGGCAGGAGAGTCTGCAGCAGCTGCGCCATGAGTGTGCCACCCCCCAGCACCCCAAGTACCCCTCCAAGGAAGTCTCGGGGGACAAGAACTGTACAATTTTTCACTGGTCTCCCAGGGCACCGATAAGAGCATGTGGAAAGGAAGACAGGTGCCTCTTGGGTCCCTGTGGGTCCATGACAGTGTTCAGGGCAGAGCAGCACCACTGCCCGTGCAACGCACCTTCTCCGATGCCGGAGTTCAGCAGGACTCCCCAGGAGAACCACATGGCTGAGGAGAGTGTCAGGGCATCTTCCTCCTCCTCCTCGCTGTTCACTTTGAACCGTCCAAATGGGCTGGAAAACAAGAGCAAGATCTCTTCTGATGTCCCTTATCCCTTTTCTCCAGGCTTTCTTTCATGCCTTAAGAACTCTGATGCAGCCTTACAGCACTGATCCTTGCAGTGTGGATCTTGTACACTTGTACCCCATGCTGCTCTTCACTCCTGGCTGGCTCCACAGCCCTGGCTCCAAAGCCCTATGCCTTTCACATAGCCTTTCACATCCCCTATGCTGGCCTGCAACCATGTCTACCTCACGCTGGTGCTGCTCCCATTACATTTGTCTCCAGGATACAGAGACCATCTGTGTGACACCTCCCCTTCACCTGCAGCCCCTGAGTGACCCATGGAGCACTCACCTGAATCGATCTAGAAGGTACAGCATCACTGCCACCACATGCACAGACAGTCCCACCAGCAACCACAGTGTACTCTGGAAGGGCTGCATGAACGAATCCAGGGTGCTGCGGGGGATTTCCTAGCACAAACGAGAGAGGCAGGCAGTGCTTGACACCCAGCGAGGCTGCACCCTGCCCACCCCACCCCTCCTACAAGCAGCCCAGTCCATACCTTCTTCACAAGGATGGTGAGACCCTGGTATTTGAAGGGCTTGGAGAACTCGATGTACTGTGCCCGCTCATTGTTGATGGTGAGGGGAGCTACAATCATATCCGCCTGGCCACTCAGCAACTCCCCCATCATCCCATTCCACTCCTTCTTGTTGCTGTTGTTCACCTGCCAGAGATCCCGTGCAGGATCAGACCCTGCCCCATCACTGGCCAGCTCTGCTCCGGAGAACGGCTTGGCCGTGTTTTGACACATGATGTGAAAGAAGTGATACCCCAAGCTGCCTAAACTCACCCGCTCTTGGGTACCAAATTTACCATCAGCCACCAGATGAACCTCATAGGTGAAGTTCATCACACCAGCCAGGCGGATCAGCAGGTCGATGCAGAAGCCATAGCAACACAGTGCCACTGTGGGCCGGCCTGTGGGCAAGAGAAAATGGGAGGGGACAGGTGGATGCAGCCTTCTGCCAGGGATCCCATGCCAGACCCATGGCTCTCCCCAGGGAAAGCAACCACCCGTGTGGCTTTAGTTTCAAACCATATTGAGGCAGAAGGAATGGGAGCATGTCAGGAGACAGCAACATGGGGTGCAATCCCTCAAAGTAGCCTTGGAGACCACACAGAAGTGAGGCAGCAAGAAAGTCATCTGCTAGGGTCACAAATGTGCCAGGTGGGCTGGGGATGCTGCTATGCTCACTGCCAGATGGATTTACCTGGGATGGTCTCGTTGGGCCCTGTACAAAAGACCTTTTTGACAGGGTCACCATTGATGGTGAATTCCTCCCTGCACGTCCCATCTGCTTGTGTGGGCTTCACATATACAAAGGGTTCTTGGTGAATCGTTACAATCTGTGGGGAAAGCACAAGTATTCAGTTGCTGCCATCCCCTTCCAGAGCTGTCCCCACCTGGATGGGGATTGGGGCTACCTTCTCCAGGCAAACATGGCCACAGTGCCACAGTGCCGTCCCCATGGACCACGCAGTCCAGCAGCAGGACCTGACTTTGGCATAGGGAGACATTCGCCTGTCTCCTCTCCGAGACGAGGATCAGACGAGCCAGCCTTCCTCATGTGGAAATTTTTCCCTGTCCTCAAAGTCCTTCTCACCCATTGCCATAAGAGCAGGTTGATGAGAGTCACTGCATTGCTGGGATTCATGCCCTGGCTTGTGCTCTAGTCGCTGCCACATTGCCATGAGCAAATGTGAGTCTTCCAGTCCTACCCAGGATCTTCTTAGTAAAGCAGCATCCCAATGCCTCTGCATCACCTCTGCAGGAGTACAGGCTCACAGTCAGTAGGAGTGTGTGATTCACACCGCCTGGACTGAAGGACCAGTGGAGAGGAGCTTGCCCAGTTACCAAAGAGGCTTCAGAGAAAGGCATGACAAGCAGAGCAAGCATGGAGGGACATTCCCCCACTGTCATCTCCAGCTTTTGGCTATCAGCTGTTCAGAGATTTCCTGAGCCCAGCTCTGCAGCTATCAGCCCACCTACTCCTTGTTAGCTTGTTTAGTCACCTTCTGAACCTATTTCCTTCTGATCTTCTGGCCTTAGCTGCAAAAGGCTCCAGATTGAAGTCTTGCATAGGCTGTACATGCTGCAAACCTGTGCCAAGTGCCCTCTGACTCCCATGCCATAAGGAACAGCAAACACCTTCTCCCTCCACTCTGTCGCTCTCTCTCATTTCCCATTTCCAACTGTCTCCTTCTCAACCAAAGGGCACCACGCTTACAGTTGGGCTCTGGGAGGAAGCTGTGCTCTGCTCTGAACACTCTCTAGCACCTTTGCTAAGTGTCTCTGCTATGGCCTCTCTGGAATGGAAGGTTCTGGCAGCTGCAGGGCAGCAGTACAGAATCACAGAATCGCAGAATGGCCAGGGTTGGAAGGGACCTCAAGGACCACGAATCTCCAACCCCCCTGCCACATGCAGGGCCACCAACTTCCCCATTTAATACCAGACCAGGCTGCCCAGGGCAGCAGGATGTGGATGAACTCATAACACCTACTGCCATTTGTTGTTACCTTCAATTTGGTCGACATCTGATAGCCTTGAGGTTTCTCAGTTTCTCCCCCTGGCCAGATTATCTTCCTATCGTTGGTCAAGACCTGTGATCAGTGCCAGAGGGAGGAGATAAACATGAGGCCATGGGTAGATACACCAGCACACCTCAACCCACCTTCCTGTCCAGGCCTGTACGTACATTGCTACCGTTGTAAATCCCAACCTGGACCAGTTTGCGGTTCTGCAGGTTCATGATGCTGTAATTGGCAAACTTCCTGTCCCCGTCCTCATTGAATTCTACCCGTCCGGTGACACCCTCCGAATACTTGGAGGACATCAACACCCTACAAAGAGAAACACAGTGGGCTGACCTAGAAAACCTGCTGTGGCTATTGGGAGATCTAAGAAGGGACCAGAAGTCTTTCTCTCAATTGCCTGACATTTTCATGTGCTCGTTGCCTTACATTAGCTTTGATACCTACGATCCATTCATAGCTTGGAGGTCGTGGTTTCCTGATGGACAAGGTTAGTCTGAGTCATGTTTCCTAGATGCTGCACTACCACATCTGTTGTCACTGTCCTCTCTTTTCTACCAGATCACTTCCATTTTCCTATGGAATGATTTAGCCCAGTCTTTTATACTGCAGCACCCAAAGAGATCTTTGGGGCACCCTGGGAGCTGCATCCATACCACAGTTCCTACAGCTTCTGTCTGCCACCAGCCCATCACAACTTTACTAATGCCCCATGCATGCATATATACTACAAAGGGGAGAACCAGCCCCCAAAACTCGAAAGATGGTAGAGAAAACACAGAATGGATGGGGCCACTTGCAATGTGCCATAGAGAACAACATCTAATGCCTCATGCCAAAGTTTGTTTCACTGCGGGAGATGCTGGAAACCTTTCCAAAATAAGTTTCAGACCCTGCAGGTCCCAAGCTTAACAGAACCGAGAGATACAGAAAGAGCATGCTACATAACACCATGACTGCAGAGAGTAACCCTCAGCATGGGACCCCACTGCTGGCACAAGGTGCCAGGCTGCATGCTGCAGAGAGCAGTCCTGCACAGGGAACACAGGGAACCACATGCAGAGGGAATTGCTGTTTTGTTCAGATTCAGCCTGCAGAAAAGGCCCTTGTCTCCATCATCTGCAGAGGTGCAGTAGAAAATACCATGCAACATAAAGATCAGGTTCTGGGCACCACATACAGCCCATCTCATTGCCCATGGCAGTGAGATCCAACGTGTGCTCCAATCTTGCGCTACATGAGCTGACCTGCTGCCAAAAAACATGGCTCCAGGATTTGCTACAGCAGAGACCAGCCTGCCTCCTGGTCTTGTGCCCCCACACTCTGCCAGTACTGTTGAATTAGCCAGTGCTTGCAGCACTGAGATCTGATCTGACAGACAATCCCCCTGTCCTGATTTGGCAGAAAACCTGTTTCTCCTCTTTCCCAAACACTTCATTAAGATCCAGAAATGAGGAAAGCATCCTTCAAGGGCCCTATGTCTCTTCGTGGGCATCACCCCCTGCTTATCCCAGTTGTCCAAGCACTGCCCACAAGATACCCATGGGATGGCATGGACTGAACTGGTGCCAGGCACCAATGTGGTGGCGCCCTTGGGGAAGCCAAAGGCCTGTGTGTGAGCCTGTGGTCCCATCTTTTAAAGCTCCTTCCTCTTGAAAAAATGGCATTCAGCCTTCCCCAGTTACCTCTTGAAAAGGGGCCCCGTCTTCCAGATGTTGGTGTTGCCCACACAGCCCCGTGGTGGGTCAGTGATGTTCTCCTTCTCAAACAAGTCGTGCACAGCCTGGGCCACCACTGCCACTGCGTCGCTTATGTGGGCTGACTCGTTTTTCCCATTGATGAGCTGCAAGCCGATGACTCCTGCAATGAGTGGAGGAACTGATCATCCCCACTAGGCTGTGGTGTTGCTCCCACATGTAGGGTTTGAGGCAAGCAAGCACACAGCTGTGGGACTTGGGACCCTTCAGAAGCAGTGGGGGAGCTGCATGAGCTTCAGTGCCAGGCTGGCATCGCTGTGCCTGCCAAAGGGCGATGGGGCAGCACTGTGAGCCATTGACATCAGTGCTCCATCCCCATTCCACTGCCCAAGCATTTCCTCAGGTGACAGTCTGCCTCAAAGCACTGGACAGCTGGGTTTGGGGCACGGCAGTACGGTAGGGCTCTCAGGCTGCTGCCACCCTATTCAGACCCAGAAGAGCACAGTGGGATTCAACACGTGCTTGGGACCACCATGGCATGGTGTGCCCCTGGACCACTCGCCCCAGCCCCAGACAATCTTCTGGCCAGCGGCAGGGTGGATGCCTCTGGTGGGTGCCTACCATCAGGGGCGTAGCGCAGGGCATTGCCCGAAATCTCCCGTTCCCCCACCAGCCACACGTAGCCGGAGCCCGTCATATTGAGCATGGCTGCTGATCTGTACACTGTTGCCGCATCATCCTCACTGCAATGAGAAGAAGGGAATGGCAATGTGGCTCCGGGTGCCAGATGGACCCCTTCATCCTGTCTTCTACCCCTGGACAGCTCGCTCTGATCCCCTCTGACAGATGGTTCTCCTGGGCAATGGCTAACTCCACGATGCACTGGGAGGCTTTCTCTCAGCTTCGTCTAACCCCACAGCACCCAGCAAATCTGGCCCATTCCTTATCACTCACCATCTATAAGAACGGGGCAATGAGACACCTTCCTTTGCAGGGAGCTCAGGATACATCACTGCTAACACCTCACTGACATCCAGGCGCCTCTACCACTACCATGACTGCAATGTATAGTACCTCCCTGGGATATGGGACTTTATGTGGATTTTCTCCTATGCTCCCTAAAAGTGACAACATGCCCCAAATCTGCATGGACTCCAGTGCTGGGCAGAGTTGCAGGGGGGAAGTGAGGAAACTGGAGGAGTGAGGGCCCCACGGGCCTTACCTGGCCGAGAGGATGATGACACGAGCCTCCAGCTCTTTAGCCTCCAGCAGCAGCGATGTCACGTTTTTGGTCCCGGGGTCAAACTGCAGCACTTTCTCTGCCTGTGATTAGTGTGAGCAAAGCTGGTTAGCGTGGGAGACTGAGGACTGCTTGTGAGAGCCATGCTATCTAGAAAAGGGTCAAGAAAATTCATTAAACTGCACGAAAGTCTGCTAAATAAGATTGGTTACAGCTAGGTTTTTTTCTTATTTTCTTTGCTTTTCTTTGCTTTCTTTTGTTTCTTTCCTTCCTTCCTTTCTCTTTTAACGTTTTGTTTTCTGGTCTTTATTTTATTTATTTATTTTTTTTGCACTGTGCATGCAAACTGAAGTCAATCAAGACCCAAGAAGAGGCGTGCATTGTACAGGAAAGAGAAAAAGGCTTTGAAATGCAATTGAAAACTCAAACGAGTGTTGTTTTTCAAAAACATGGGAAATGAAAAAAAAACATTGCACAGGGTTAACCTTTGGGAGTAAAAGTGAACGACTTACACCAAGGAACTGTTTCCTTTAGGGAGGAAAGGGGGTTGGTTCAACTTTCCAAAAAAAAACAAAAACAAAAAACTTGCAAGTTAATTACTGGTTCACATGCATGTCTCAAAAAGAAATCCTTCCAGGGTCAGCTGGCTAGGTTTCCATTCTCAAGTCCAAACCAAACTATCTCAACATAAAAACGTGCTACCAAGAAACATAGTCATGGATCTTTTTCTTTCTTTCTCTTTTCTTTTTTCTCTTTCTCTTTTTTCTTTTTATTTTATTTTATTTTTTATTTTTTCTGGTGGCTGTGGCTATTTTTCATTTGCTAGTTAGGTTGGTGGGCGGCGTGCATTTCCATGCATATATACCTTGGGTCCTCGCTTGTTGTCATAGGAAAGTTGGTCGAGGTTTTCATAGTTCCTTTTTTTACTCTGATGAATAATGTGCACAGAGAAAATATGTAGACACAGAAGAATATTATAAACAGTTGAAAATGACGTGTAGTAAAGCAATCCAACATCCACCTCCTCCTCCACTGTTTGCTAAAGGGTCTCTATAACGCTGGAGCTCGCAAAAACCACTATCAGGAGAGAGTGCCTCAGCTCTCGCGGGAGCGTCACGGTGCAAAGCAAGCCTGAGTGTCACAGCTGTCGCGATGCAGTTGCATTTCCCTTTGGGACTGGGGAATTCTTCAGCAAGAGATTTTTATCTTAAGCTCAGAAACAATCTATGCATCTCTAAGGGCCTAAGTGGTGGGAATTCCATGGAATTACTGTGGAAGTAAAGGACAAAATGTTGTGTACGGAAAGTGCTGGATAAACACAAGCTGTTACAATCAATAGCATTAGCATTGCTACCGTTACTATTACCATTACAATCCTGTTCGCCCTAAGAGAGTTCACAGCAAGTGAGGAGCTGAGCTTCACCTCCTGCAAGGAGGGAGCAGCGTTTTGGAGCTCAGTTGCCATCCAAAAGAGAGTGGAAAAAAAGCTCGCTAGGTCCTGTGTTGGCTCAAAGCATGGCAGTATGAAGCAATGGTGACCATGGGATGACACTGTGGCTGTTATTTGGTGCTCTGGGGGCACCGGGTGGCTTTGCAGCACATGAGTGGCCTCAGGAGGTGCTGGGGACTGGGGACCTGTCCCATGCATCATCTTGTGGTCCTGTCCGTGACAACCTGAGAGCACCTGCAGAACAGCTCTTGGCAGTTTTTGGTGGGACAGTCTGACCCCTTCTTCTCAGCCCCTTCCCACCCTTCTGGGCATCCCTAACCTGCATGTACGGGACACAGTTCTACTCCGATCTCCACTTTGCAGCATCTTATGCCAATTGATTTCTGCCAGGAACCTGACCCTTTGCGCCCCTGTAACACCACGGTTCCATTTCCCAGGTCGATCCTGAGGCAGTCAGCGTCTGCTTCTGCATCTTGCTTTCCACACTAAACACCTTGCTTCTTCCTGAGCTCTCTGGCCAGTCTTCAGCTTTGCCAGCTCTCCTGCCTGTGCAGTTGTGTGAGTTTTCCGTTCCTCTCCTCAGATACTTTTCACCATTCGAAGAAGTCAGGATCTTGCAAGGAAAAGAATCTGAGAAGGAAAATTGTGTTCCAAGTCCAGCTCCTCCTTCATTCTAGGTGCCGTTCATGGTGGGAATTTCTGCAAGTGCTTCTTTGAGTCTTCTCAGATTGCAGTGAGACTTGGAGGAACATTGCCTTTGGGGAGAGCAGGGCTGCAGCAGGACAGCATGAACACTCTCCGGAGGAGAGACATCGGCTGTTTTCCTTCGGGTGCCATCAATTTGACTGGAAACCTGGTCATCCATTCTTCAGCCTCCAGATGTGATTGAGTTCATGTGTCTGGGGTGTACTGGCATCTCAACTGGAGCCGGTCAGCAAAGTGAAGCAGAGTCTTGGGCCCAACACAATTGGACCTAATGGCATCTGATCACTTCTATCTCCCGCTGTCCCCATCTCTAATGTAGTGACCAGCAATGGCAATGTCTCTTCTCTTTCCAATTTTTGATGTTGTTCCACAGCACTTCCCTACTCCTCAGCCCATGTTTCACACAGGGACCTGCAATATCAAAATTCACTCTCCACATTCTCCAACATTAACTTAAAAATTACTGTTGCACGAACATCACAGTCTCAGAGGAAGAGAGCTGCCACATCAGGGACTTGCCATATCTGACCTGGACAGACTCTGATGTTCACAGCATCTTGTACCCAAACTGAACCCAAGCAGCAGTGGAGGTCAGTGAGTTCTGAGCTGTACAACTCAGGATGAAGCAGCAAACCCTGGGGAAGTTTCTGCAGACATCTCAGACAAGTTTAGCATATGTGGAGTACCAGGGCTGGCCAATGCTGGGCTCCAATCACCTGTTTGAAGCATTTATCCATGTCTGAGGAACACCACGTCCTGACGCTGACTCCAGGATACAAGTCATGGTAGGATCCAGGTGAGGCACAGCAGATCTCTCAGGTCCTTGGGAGCTGTGATTCATGCTTTGAAGAAGTCAGAGCTGCTCTCCTGCCTGCTCCTCCCAGGGTCCAGCCTGCTCCAGAAGAGGTTAGAGAGGGATCTATGACATCACCTCACAGCATAAACTGAGCACACCAGTGATTAGGAGAGAAATGGGGCAGCAGAAGAGACTGAGGAAGAAGGGAACGCTCTGATGGGAATAGCTACCACCTTTGAGAGCAGCCAGGCCAGCCAGTTGGTCACAGCGAGTTCTCTAAGGGAAAGAGAAATGAGAGTTTGTGGCAGACCCCAAGGGGAAGGTGTGGTGACCTACCACCACGGAGCACAAGTCCCAGTCTGGTGGATGGCCAGGACATCTGGAGCAGCTCCATGGCTTCCACGAGACACCAACACGTCATAGATTCAGATGCAGGGCAGGTCTGCCCTGCCTTTCAAACCAAGATCTCGAAGGCTTTCCTGTTTGATGGGCAAGCAAAGAAGAAATTCACCTCGTGCCTGGAAGCATGGAACTTGGTGAGAAGAGTGCAGGCATCAGAGGGAACAGAAAACAACACATGGGAGCTGCAGGGAAATAGCAGGTGGAAAGCAAAAGATGCAAGATAAGGCAGAGCAGACTTACAATAGGTACAGCGCTTCTACAGATATCTCTTGGACACTGAAAGAGGTGTTGGGGAGGAACATGGTCCTGCTGTGACCCAACAGAAAGGTGCCTTTGGAGGCAGGAGGATGCCGTGCTCAGTGGCACACCAGTGGCTCATGATTCCTCGGACTGCAGCAAGGGTGAAACTTCTTGGAGTCAAGCACCAAAACCAAAAGCCTGTTGGTCAGCATGGATCTCTGCACCAGTGGTTCGTTCATTGTTTTGACAAGAGGTGACTGCTCTCAACTCAGATGCCAGCTCCAAGCACAAGATGTACATGTACAACCACATCTCCTTAGCATCTGGCTGCCAAACATCCAGCAGTCACTGGTGGGACTGGCAGAGAGCGGACTGGGTCCCTGCCTGTGAGCCAGGAGGGAGATGGAAGGAATGGTGCCAACCCTGAGGATACTGGAGGTGGCCCAAAGAGGACCTAGCACTGCTTCAAGCCAGATGACGTGCTGAGATTCACCCATCGGGGCAGGCTGCTCCTTGCTTTCCAGGTAGGTGGCTGCTTTTAAACAACTGCAGCCAACCAGCTCTCTGCGTTGTCCTTTCCTGCTCGTCTTGAATGCTTGCTTGGTCCCATCACTCAGGTCGGTGGTCGTCCCTGCCAGATTTCTAGCAGGCTTGGGGTCTCCCCTGCCTTCCTCCCTGCTCCCTGCATGTCTTGGGTGCAGGTGCCACACACCTCCTCGATAAAGCTGCACCCGTGAGCCTCAACCACACCCTGGTGACAGTATGGGGTGTCAGGAAAGCAGCGTTTAGCGTGTGCTTCAATGGAGATGGGAACGGGCACCAGCCTAACGCCTGGGAGCCGACAGATTTATAGAGAGGGTGCGTGACACCTCGGCGCGTCAATGCGCCGGCCGCCCTCACCCCTCCTACCACTAAGGTGAGCACCAGTTTGCCAATTCAGAAGCTGCTTTCTGGGCTGGTTTGGCACTGCTGGATGGGCTGTAAGTGGGGCAGGTGCTTCCCTAAGCTGAGCGACTGGTCCTCTCCTTAGGTGGGACTCTTGGGCGAGGCATTTGCAGAGCTCCAGGTTATCCTTCCCTTCATTTTGTAGTCGATTTACATGTAGGAGATTTTGACCATGGCAAAGCAAGTGAAATGAATAAAGTACAAAGTTCTGTCAGGTACTAGTCAGACACTGTTGATGCTTTAAGCATGTTAGCCATGTTACAATGGAAAGAAAAGGTGTTTTACATACAGAAATCTACATACATACAACAGCCCGAGACTTCTAGTTTTGTTGTTGTTGCTTAAACAAAGCTACAAGACAATGTTCAGGAACTGACCTTGGACTCTCTCTCCTCCAAGAGGGTCTCCAGCTTCTTTTGTGCAGCACGACCTTCGTGGTCGTCGCTGACTATCAGAATGACGTGATTCCAGTTGAAGACTCTCATCATCTCAAACCAGACGTTGGCCTGGTGAGAGTATGGTGGGACCGTGCGCAAAAAGGACAGGTGGATGCTCTGCAAGGAAGAACAAGAGCTCAACATAGACTGGTGTGGGTCAGCTGCCGGTGTGCACCCGGGTTTGCACGGACAGGGCTGTGAACACAAGGGCAAGGAGACGAAGTTCTGTGTAATCCTCTGGGTTGCACACCTTCAGATAGAATCATGGAACCACAGAATCATTAAGGTTGGAAAAGTCTCTAAGATCATCTGGCCCAAGCGTCCACCTATCACCAGCTTTGCTCAGTAAACCATGTCCCTTAGCACTGCATCTCCACAATTCTTGAACACTTCCAGGGACAGTGACTGCCCTGACTCCTGTGCAGCCTGTTCCAGTGCCCAACCACGCTCTCAGAGAAGAATCGTTTCCTAAAAAAAAGATGTGGTTCCTACATTCCTTTCTTTCAGCTGAGAAGCAAACCTTGGCTATGATTTCATGCTTTTCTGTGGTCAATTCATTGCATGAGAGAGAGGGTTTTTTGCTTTGTCGCCCACAAATGCGTGGTGAAGAACAACCTACCCATGAACAAACTGTCAGAAACATTCAGTGCAAATACAGCCTCTCCTTTTGCTTATCCAAAAATATTACAGAGCTGTGGGCACTGAAGGGAAAACTTTGCCTTCAGAGCATTGTAAGGAGCAGCTGCAGGTACATGCAGGTATACAGCGGCCATTTGTCAGGAGGAAAGCTCAGAGAAGCAGTTTTATAATGTGCAGTTGGGCTGTTTCTAGGTCAGCTTGTTCTGCAGCAGCATGCAGGAGGAGGCAGTGCTGGACTCCTGCCCCGGCGAGCCAATCTGATTTGGTTAAAGACATCATTATGGTTGGCTGATTGAGCAATAGCGATTCCAGCTTAATTAAGTTCAGAGCTCTTTGGGGAGCAATTGGACCAAAAGCTGTAGCTAGCAGAGAGGTTTCAAAAAATGCAGCTTCTCCAAAAGGCCCTGCAGTCAGCTATTAGAAAATGGCAGTGCATATACTCAGCATGGATGCTGCTCAACAAAGCAGCCCTGCGCAGGAGGGAGGCAGAGGACAGAAAGAATAGCACAGTAATGTTTGCTTTTAAGGGCTGAAAAATCCCCAGGGCCAACCAGATCTTGTCCAGAGCTGTTCACCCAGCATGGGTCACAAGTATCCAGCTCAGGCTGGAAGGAGAAAGGTGTTGTACTGCCATAGATCTCCATAGGAGGAGCAGCCAGAGCAGCCACTGCCTCTTCCACATGCGCAGCACAGAGACAAAGCCCAATCAAACCAAGCAGCACACAGGTAACAGGCACAGCTTTCATGCTGGCCATGTCTCCATGCACAGGGACAGTGAAGGACAGTGGGCAGCTGACCCACTGCAAAGAAATGCAGTGGCAAGCAGCAAAATGCCAGAGCACTGCAAACATCCCCTGATTATGGGAAGCAGGGAAGATCCGTGGCTCTTTTCTAGTGCCTCAACCATCTTGCAGCCCAGGAGCTGCAAAAATGCTGTTTGAACTGATCCTGTCTTTCTTAAGTGCTGTAAATACATACATCAAGGTTTGGATGAACAAATTTTACCACTGAGATTTTAACCAGAAACCAGTAACAGTTCCACAAATGTTCTGAGGTGGTGTGAGAAGGGTATTGGGCTCATTATGACAGTATCTCAGCTCTTGGGTTAGAAAGTTATAACTTTTCTGTGGGGTACTGAAAAAAACAGATTGTAAACTCTGAGTTGGGATTTCAGGATGAGCAATCCCATTCTGTGTTTGGAAGCATGTAGGACTTCTGAGCTTCCCTGCAGAGCCCAGAGCTCATCAGAGAAATGGCAGTAAAGGCCCTTAAAGGTTAATAAGTCCAGCTGATGATGTGCAGGAGATGTTAAGGATCAGGTTTTGTTTGATTTGATAACAAATATCACAGCAGATACCCTGGCTTTCCACAGTTCTCTTGCAAAGCCCTCTCAAACTCAGCATAGTTTTCCTGACCCTTGGAATGGAGCATGTGGGGCTGTCCTGCAAGGTATGGGATGCATTAATCACTGCATTTATTTAGCCCTTTTTTTTTTTTAATGACTATTACTACGTACTTCAGCTCTTCAGCTTCCTGCAGCACCTTCCTGTCTCCAATCAAAACCTGGGTGCACAGCCCTGTGCTTCTTCACTGAGCTCTGCTTCTGGGGTAAAATATGATGGTTGGGCCTGGATCCAGCCTCCAAAGTGTGTTCAATCCAGCTGAATCCCAAGTGCACTGGGAGCGATGATGGTCACAAAGCTGGGGATGTGCTGGGAGCTGCGCAGTGCTAATGCTGGTGGCTTTGCTGGCGTGAGAATGTGCGAAGAGAGCTGAGGTTGAGAAGACATGTGGATTTGTCTGTAGATGAGGCTGTGGGACCACTAGGTACTACAAGTGTGCTCACAAAGGGACCGTGTGCAGGTCCGTGAGTAGGAGTGGTGTCCTCTATATCTTTCTGCCTAAGGGCTCACCACAGCTCCCTGTCCATGGCTGGTACTGTGATTCTTCCTACAGGATTCATGCAACGATATTATACTCTAGTGGGAATCATCACCAGTGCCCCTCTCAGAAACATGCCCCAAAGTTGAGCTGTGTGGGAAATCTCAAGGAGACTTGATAGAAATCCCAACACAGGAAGTTCCTAATAATTACTCAAAACCCATCAGCTGGGTGCTAAAAAAACTCTGTGAAAGGACCCTGTGTTGCTGTGCTGCCTGCCCACCCCTCAGAGGCACTGCAGGTATGGGAGGAAGCTGAAAGAGCTGCAGTAGCTCAGTCGTGTGCTGGGAGGTGGTTCAGTGGGGGCTGATGCACAAGGAGTTCAGCTGGGCTCCATTCACAGCTCTCAGCCCATATGGAGCATTGATGAAGGAACAGGGAATGGTTTCATAAGATGCACTGAGGAGACCAAACAAAGGCTGCTGAGCTGGCTGCAAGCCCATTTCTGAAACAAACACTTCTTTGAATATTGGGAGCAAGAACACTTGCTCCCCTCAGGTATCTCCACAGGAAGACTGAGTGCCATGCTTGACTGCAGATGCTAGGAGAGCATCAGAAGGCTCTGGGAAACCTGTTTTGCGAGGTCCACGCCTCCCCTCTCAATCAGTTTAACCTTGGGAGGACCATAATTAACTCTGAGTCTTCAAACCCCTGTGAAATTTAGCTAAAATTGGCTGATGCCTTCAAAACCAATCAGGGGCATGCACACAAAGTGATCGTACAAGTGTGTTTCCATAGAAACGAAGCCGAAAGCTATAATTTCCTGAATTAAAAAAAAATAAAATATCAGCATGCTGATGACTGCAAAGCCAAAAGGGAAGCAGCTGAGTGTCCCAGCGCTGCATCAGCCCATCCTGCAGAGCTGCACACCACTTCATCCCACGCCCTTTTGCTCTCCTGTTCCCTCTTCCACTTTGGTGTTCCCTCCAGTCCGTTATTCAACCTCCTCGCTCCTCTCTCCAGCCAGCCCTTCCCTGTGCCCACATTCCTACTGGCACCACAGCTCTCTGCAGGAAGTGCACTGAGGCTCAAGGGGTGAGATGTTCCCTCTGCAGCCCTTCAGCTGCCCCACTGCCTGGTGGGGAGCATCTCCATACCGCTGCCATGGGTTCCCCTCCAGCTCTGAGTCAGAAAACACCTTTTAAATAGGAAAACGTGGATGAGGCTCTCATCCGCTCAGCTCAAGGTCATCATCTGGAAAGGGCAATCAGGGCTCTGCTGAGAACAAACGGGACCAGCAGCATGTGAGTCCCAGCTCCCTGCACATCTCTCCTGCTGGCATTGCTGATCAAACCCAGCTCCATCCTGCAGCAGCACCAACCCCATCTCTGCTGCCCTGGCCCCCTGCTCCCCTGGTCTGCCACTCAGCCCTCCCACAGTGTCTGTCCCCCTCCCACAGTGCTGTGACCCGATGGGATGTGCACATCCCCAGCTCCTGTCGTTGTCGTGGTAAGGGATTGCTGGCTGTCCTGCCATGGTTTCACCAAGCCCTGTAGCTGCTCCTGCACAGCAGCCTTGCTGGTTTGGCTTTCTGTGTGCCTCTGCTCCTCCCTTCCTGAAATTTGACTTCACTTAGCATGTGGGTGGAGTGACTATTTTTGCACTGAACATTTGCATTTGTGAATATTCACATTTCCCAAGTAAAGGCCAATGACTCGTGCTCTGACTCGTGCTCTGCAGCAGGCCTGATGTCACGCACTGAGCTCGTGCACCTGAACAAAACCGCTCAGCAGGGCTGTGACAGCACACTGGGCAACCCGGCCCTGCTGCTTTTGCTCTCAGCGATCTTGCTCTCAGTGATGTGGGGCTGGGAGCTGAGGGCATGCAGCCAGAGAGCATCTCAGCTGAGGAGGATGGTTAGAGACACTGGAATCTCAATCCTTCTTCAGTGCTCATGGAATGGATGAGTAGGAAGTGACCATAAAGCCCATCCAGTTCCAACCCCTGCCACAGGCAGAGATACACGCAGTAGCCCAGGGTGCCTAACGCCCCACCCAACCCAGACTTTAGCAGCCCCAGGGATGGGGCATCAGCCATAGGGCAACAGATTAGCTGATTCTATTTGCTCCCCTAGTAACATCATGTGAACCTCTTCCCCTCCACAGGTGCCCCACACCTGGGCAGCACCCAGGACCTCCCCCAGCCATGGGGGCAGGAGTTAGTGAGAGCTCTTGGCTTGGCAGGAGAGCAGCGAGCCCAACAGCCTGGCAGGGAAATGCTGCAGAAATCATCCTGCACTATGTAGGTCAACACTGGCAGCTGCGAAAAAAGGATGTTCCGGGAATGTGAGAGAGGGAGGGAGATGCAGTTTGAACTGGAAAGGGTGTGCGGACAGACAGACACATAGAGAGCGTTTATCATCAACCCTCCTGATGGGCACTCTCGCTTTACATCACATGTATGAGGTACTAGACTAGAAACATGCATCAGTTACCTTATCAGAATATATAGACATGCGTGTTGTCAGACCAATGACAGGGATCCTGTAGAAGCCAGCTGTGTATGATACAGGTGTTGGTGTTAGGTGATCGTTGGGAGCAGGTGGGTGACTAACTAATATTGCATAGACCTGCAGGACAGGATACATGACACAAACATTATTTCACAGGAGCACATCGGCCATCGAGTGTGATTTTCCTTTTCTGCAACGTTAAAGAGCCCCATGTTAGCACAATAACAGCAATCAAATCATCAGCAGCAAAACAATGAATGCATTGGGGGAGGGTGGTGTGAGCCCAGTGCTTGGAGGGGATGGGGCTGCACAGGTTTGGACCTTCACGGAGGTGCCACACCGAGCTGCTCAGCTAAACTAATAACTTCCATGGATTACAGATTGAAGGGAAGCATCTCCCTTACAGTTGCACTGTGTAATGCGATTTCTTTAACCACGCACTTAATACTGGGTTGTAATTCCCCTCTGAGGACGATTACATACAAAGTGGTCAGCTGGGAATCGGAGTGGGAGGAAGAGCACCAAGCCACAGTGCACATTGGCCATCTGGCTCTGGGCACATGGGAAAGCCGGGGGGGGCAGGGAGAGCGGTGCTAAGGCAGGAACAGCATGCTGGGTGCTGGGTGCTGGACTGTACCAAACTGGGGAAAGATGATGGCAGCGAGATCCTGCTGTGATGAGAGGGCTGGGATCCAGCAGGATCCTGGTTTCTGTCAAATGGGGTGGGAAGGAGCTGGGTAAACCCCGCAGGACCCTTTGTTTGAGGAATGTCCTCTGCTGGCATCAGGTCTCCTGCTAGGGGTGAATCTGTACAAGGACTTCAATGTCTAGGAGGAGACAGCACTTCTTCCCTCCTCCAAGCATCTCCCCCAGCACTGGGATGTGCTGTGCACCCTGTTGCAGGGCAGGATGGATGAGGAGGAGGAGGGATGGCTGAGGACAGGGTGGGATGAGGGGCAGGGTCTGAAGCCCCTACCGTGGGAGAAGGGGGACATTACTGAGGGCAGCACATGGGGGTGTGGGGAAGCAGGAAGGGGTGCCTGGTGCCCAGCTGACACAAGGAGTGTGTGAGGGGCTGTGTCAGCAGGGCTGGGACGTGACTTGGGGACAGATCGTTGGGTAGCAATGGGCAGAGAGAGAGGCAGGAGGCGAGGGCTGCACAGGCGGCACAGCAGCTGACCGAGAGGAGCCATTTTGCGGGGCCGGCACAGTGCCAGTGAGCTGGGGTAGGAACAGCTGAGCCCCACAGCTCCAAGGAGCCAGGATTTTGGCCATTGTGATGGCACAGCAACCCCAGCACCCTGATCCCCAGCACTGAAGCCCTCTCTGCATTGCAAAGGAGCAGCAGCCCCAGCATCCACTCAGCCCATGGGGTTTGCTCTGGGGACGAGGCTTAGAGGTGGCCTGGACATGGGCATCCATCAGCTGGGTTACAAAATGAATCTCAGCCCTGCAAGGGATCCAACCGAGCTGCAAGGATCCCGAGCAGCCGATGGTGTCCCTGGGGACGCCTCCAGCCACCCCCACCTCCGGCTAAGGAGACCGTGTCCCAGTCAGCTGCCACCTCCAGCTCCCTGCCCCCTCACTGGCTGGCTGCGTGCTGGGCGTGCATGCACCCATCATGACTGTGTGCATGTGTCCCCATGGTGCAGGTTTGCATGCTTTGTGTGCATCCCTGTGTACCCATGCACAGCTCTGCGGGCATCTTCTGCATGTGTGCAAGGTGGATCAGGTGTCCATGCGTCCGCCCGCACACTCAGAGCCTAAGTGGGGTCAAAGCACATGCATGGCAGTGTGCGCACGTGTGTGTATGTATGCTTGTGTGTGTGTGCTCCAGGTTTGTGCCCATGTGTCCTGTGCATTTGTGGCACTGGGGGAGCAGAGATGCTGTGTGGATAATGGGGGTGTGTGAGCTGTGGTGCAGCTGTTCAGATGTGTGCCCTGCACTGGGTGTGTGCATGCATTGTTTTATGTGTGCCCGTGCCTGCAGTGCACAGTAGGACATGCTTGTGTGGCAGCGTGCATATCTGTGCACTGGTGCAGCGTGCGCACACGGATGTGGCATACGTAGCGTGTGCAAAGCAGTGCTGCATGCTGTCTTCATATGCAGCATTCTGAATGTGTGCCCGTGTTTGAATGATGCACGCATGCACATGACATGTGTGCACACAGCACATCCCGTGGGCGCTCCTGCAGCGCTCCACGAGAGCACAGTGGGTGTGCATGCGCGGTGCTCCCGTGTCCACACGCAGCGTGTTCATGCCCACGCGTGCACCCACCTCTGCTCACAGCCACGGTGTGCACGCGTGTCGCCGCGCGTGTGCCCGCGTGCAGTGGGTGCGTGCCCGCACCGCCGCTCGCTTACATAAAGGCTGCAATGCGGGCAGCGGTGCCCCGAGGCGGCGGGGCAGGACCCCAATCCGCGGCTCTGCCTTCCCCGAGCCCCGGGGGGGTGGGGGGGGCACAGCGAGGTGGGGGAGGCTCGGAGCCCTCTGGGGACGGGGCGCAGGGCTCCGACGATGGGGTCGCCGGCCCGGGGTACCTGGCTGGAGATGAGGTCCTCGCAGACGGAGAGAGCCATCTGAATGGCGTTGGGTTTGTGCGTGACCGAGGTGGCGTTGAGCTGCAGCTTCCAGGTGCCGTGCCTCTTGTTGGCCTGGTTCACCGCCTCGCGGAAGATCTGCTCGTGCTTCTTGGTGCTCAGCACCGCGCCGATATTGACGATCTTGGGGTCACAGCCGGCGCGGGCGAAAGAGGAGGAGAAGAGCAGGGCGAGCAGCAGCAGCCGCATGGCGCTCATCCACGGGCGGCCCGGAGCCCGCCGGGTCCGCGCCCGCCGCCCGCCGCCCACCGCTCAGCTCGGCCCCATGCGGCCCGGCGCGGCGCGGGGAGCTCTCCTTGGTGCTGAACCGCTCCGCTCCGCTCCGCGCCTCACCGCCCGCCGGCGGCTCCTCCCGCTCCGCGGCCCCGCGCTGCCGCAGCGCCCTCCCCCGGCCCGCCCCCGGCCCCCGCGGCAGCGGGAGGGACCCCGGGTCGGCCCCGGGCTCTGCGGCAGCGCCGCTCCGGGCGGAGTCGGTGTGAGACCCCGGCCGCTGCTCTCCGGCCCGCCTCGACTCCCGCTCCCTCAGGATGGGTTCAATAGGAGCAGCCCCGAGTGCCGCTCCCTCCTGTGCCGGCCGCCCGGGAGCCCGAGGAAGGACGGAGGGAGGGACTGAGCCGACCCTGAGGAGGCTGCGGGAGCCCCGAGGAGCGCAGGGCTGGGGTCTGGCTCCTGCACCACATGGGAGCACCGCTGGTGCAGGGGGCGGTCCAGGTGGGGCTGAGCATCCAGCTGCCAGGAAAGCGTCTCCAGGGGTCCGACTCCTTTCTCGTCTTTTCTCTTGCACTGTCCATTCGGGGTGTGAGCGTTCCTATTACTCTGAGAAGCACGATCACACCCCATGTGGGGTAAAACGAGGTCTCCTGGGTTTGTTTTCCCCCGCGAAGATTCCTAACTACACAACACCTCTGACATACATCCCCAGCCCCAACTGGGGTGAACTGCCCATGACATGAATGTCACCATGAATTTTCACCCCAGAGCTGGGGGATCTTGGCCAGCACATCTCTGGGGAACAGTGGTTAAGCAGCACACACCTGATTCCTGTCTTTATTTCATCCCTCCACCATTCTTGCAGGAGTACTTCATGGAGCAACTGGGGCAGGTTTCACCATTCGGTTCTGTCCATTAATTCTGGGCTATGACCTAGAGATTCTTCTTGTGGTTCTCTCAGTCTTTCTGACCCTCTGCTACCACTTGCCTTCTCCAGAGGGCATGGGATCATAGCAGCTGGTGGCCAACATCTGGAGCTCCATGGTGAAAGCTGCTGGGTTTCCCTCTTGCACCACCTCTCTCCAGTTGCATGAACATTGCACACCAGAGCTGTTGCTTTGGCCCTTTTGGAAACAAAAAACGAAGGGGCTGTGGGTAGCCACAGCGTGTTGCTTTGTAGCTGCATGGGACAAATGCCATCGGCTGTATGCCAGCCAAGAAAGCAGGCTGAGCACTGCAGAAGAAAAATCACCAGAGATATTTTTATATCAGCCATTTTGAGGGTATTGCCGCAGCCCACCTCTGTGCTTGTTTTGCAACGTGAGTGGAAGCAGAATTTTCTCCCCCAACGCAAATTTTCTCACTGGCATCTCTGAAGTGCAAGTTGCCATGGAAACCATTTTGCCTGGGTCCCACGTTGCCCACACGCGCTCGCATGAAGCTGCAGAAGCAAAATGGCCGTTGTGCAATGCCTCAGTGTTGCAGTCTTGAGGGGCTGCCATGTTTCACAGCTCTGTGCCAGCAAGGAGACCCAGCAGAGAGCCTACGACTGCTGGGAGAGCAATGGAGCCCATTGCAGTCATGATGCACCGGATGAGAGAAGGATCACGGCCCCACCTCGCCTTAACTCTTGCAGTGCTCTGCATGCAGCTCCACAGTGATCCAGCTGTGCTCTCCGCACAGACATCCATGCACATGTCACCCTGTTCAGTGCCACTGCACTGTTTTCTCTCCTCCATGCATGGAGCTGATGGTCTTGTATTGCTCACATGTGGCTTTGCTCACCCTGCAGGCTCTCTTGGAGGGGTGAAGTGTATGGATAACTAGAGGTGCATCCATACTGATAGACTGCATACATTTGACTTTATTTCCTCCTCCTCACCAGCTGAAATCACAGAACCACAAAACATCCTGAGCTGGAAAGGACCCATGGGGATCATGGAGCCCAACCCGACCCCACACAGCACCACCCAAACCCTAACCCTACAGCTGAGAGCAACGTCTCTGCACTCCCTGAGCTCTGTCAGCTCAGAGCTGTTCCCACTGCCCTCAGTGGCAGATCTTTATCCTCACGCCCAGGCTGACCCTTCCCTAACAGCTCCATGCCATTAGGAAACCAGGTCTAAGCACTGTGTCACCTCCGTTCATTTTTCCCTCCAGAGGCAGTTGTTCCTGGCACCAGGAACAGCCCAGATCACAAACTCCTGCAGCAAGGCTCAGCCCGCACAGACGCTCTCACTGCATGGCTTCCACTCATGCTGTGTCCTCAGGCTCTTTGATCATCTGAAGGCAATGGGTGCACGCAGAGTTTTCGCAGGGTAAGAGCTGTGTAAATGGCGGGTACAACTGCATCCACCAGCTGATCTGTGTGAAGACTCTGCAGCAAGCAATGGTCTTTGCTTTTCCTGTGGCTTCCCCCTGGCATGTTATGGCAACCTTCTTAATCATGGTTTGCTGCAAGCAATTAACAGTTGCCTGTTAGCAATTAGCACATGCATAATATGATGCTGCTTTTTACGTCTGGCACCTTCTGGATGCAGGAGAGTCGAGCTGCAAGATGGGGTCAATGCTTGTGTGGTGTCCCATTGCTTGGGAATGCTGTGAGCCTTTCCTGGGCAGAGAAAAGCCACACAGAACTGAGAGACTTCAGGGGATCAGCACTGAATCCAGATAAGTGTTTCATCTGCCTTGGGGCAAGGCGTCAGCCCCAGTGGGGAAAAGACTATATGAGATTTCATAAATGAGGAAATCAAGTGTTAGGAATAGATGAGCCTTGCTAGTCATCATGGAGCTACTAAACAAGCTGAATTCCTCTTCTGAGAAAGTTAAAATTTAATTGAAATCAGAAAATGTGTGGCTCTAATATAGGCTTCAGTAATGCCTTTTGTGTACATCTACAAGACAGAGGAGTGACAAAGTTAATGCATGAAACCAAGCAGAGCACCTACTGAGTGCTGCCTATGGCAGAGCTCTGCGAGCTGCTGTCAGTGAAGAGCTGTAAGTGGAAAAACTGTTGCCACTGTGTAGATTGTATTCTTTACAAAGGGGCTGGAAAACTGGTTAAAAGTCCACAGAAGTTATTTGGGGAAAAACTGTGTGTGCTATAGAGAGTATGAAGTGGATGGAATGGAAGCATGTTGCCTGTGGATGCTGCACAGTGGGAGCAAGGCCAGGGCTCTCAGCACTGGAGCAGCCATTTCCAGAGCCACTTCTCGACACTTCAACACACCTGGAGCAGGTGAGATGGTGAGTCAGAAATAAGACTTTCTGATGTCCAACCTTCCCCTTCTTGCACAGTCAAGATTCCATGGCTGGAGCCTTCATCACAACCAGGAAATGTTGGTTGGACATCACATACAGGAGATGCTGGATGCTGCTGCTCAGTGGTGAATCCGAAGCCCTAGGTACCCTGTAAGCAGAGGAACCCTGTTGGTCTCTCCCACATAATTCTGTTTGCCTTCAGATGGGGAGCCCAGAACTGGACACAATAATAAATAATCAAGATGTTCCCTCCCCAGGGCAGAGTAGAGGATGAGGAGAACCCCCCTCACCCTGCTGGCCATGCTCTTTGTAATGCACCCCAGTGCACTATTGGCCTTCTTGGCCATGAGGGCACATTGGTGTCTCATGGTCAACTTGATGGCCATCAGGACATCCAGGTCCTTCTCAGATGTGGCCAGTGGAGCCACCAGGCAGCACAGCTCTTGGCACATCTCACCTCCTTGTTGGCTCTTCTCAACTCTCCCTGCAGGAGATTCATAGACTTTTGCCACCCTTGTGAGTACAGTGTGGCTGGGGGAGAGTGGGACCCAAAACACCAGTGGCCAGAGGAAAAGACGGTGTGAAAAATAACAACAGTTTGGAATAAGAAGGGACTTACATGCACAGGTATGCATAGCTTAATATTAATATGAAAGTTCCCATAGCAAGTGGGAACTTTCACTGGAATAATTTTCTAAAGGAAAACAACATAGATACGTTTGAAATATTCTGTAGGGAAATATTATTTTTGACAAAATACTGATTTCCTTCTTCAAAATGAAAAAAGAGATGACTGCACACCAAGTCCCAGGAGACACAACAAGTATGCTTGGTGACTTCCAGCCCCCCAAGGCTGCTGTATAAGAGGCCTGGAAGGAGTTAAGCCAAATGGTCAGTGCTGGGGACTTCCTGCACATCTTCGTGCCACTCCCTGGAGAGAAAGCAACACCCATCTCCTCAGAGCCTCTTTAGCTGCACTCCTGACCCTTCAGACCCGCTCCAAGTAGCTTGTGCCAGCGCTCAGAGCTCTCCTCACATCATGGGGCCCAGCTCTGCAGTTGACTTTCCAGTCCCACCAGTTGACTTTCCTTCCATTGACCTCCGGTTGGCTCCCAACATCCTCCAAGTTCCTTTCAATGACCTGTTGACATTTGTTGACCTCTCAATGATCCCTAGTTGACCTCCAGTGCCATCAGTTGACTTCCCAATCCCTCCCAGTGTTCTCTAGTTGGCCCCCAAGACCCTCCCAGTCTGACCAGTTGACCTCCCGCTCCCTCCGTTCTGCAGTGCCCCTACAGCTCTGCTATGGAGAAAGGCTGGGCTCATTTGGCCTGGGGAATGGAAGGTTCTGAGAAGGCATCACTGCAATATTTAAGGCATAAGGACAGCTTGTAAGAAAGGTGGAGAGACTTTTTACCAGGGTCTGTAGTGACAGGACAAGGGCAATTGTTATAAACTGAAAGAAGGGAGGCTTAGATAGACACAAAGAAGAAATAGTTTAATGAGAGCAGTGACACTGGAACAGTTTGCTCAGAGACGGTGGAAGCCGTGCCATTGGAAGTGTTCAAAGTCAGGACAGACAGGGCTTTGAGCATTCAATTTAGAGAAAGATGCCCCTGGCTGTGGCAGGGAGCTTGGGCCAGGTCACTTTCAAAGGTCCCAAACCTTTCTATGATTCTGTGATCCTATGACACGGATCTGCCCAGCACATCTCATCACTCCTGGCTTCATACTACTGCTGGGATATTTTCACGTCTGTGTGAAGTAGTTCCAGGGACTTCCCCACTCGTGCAATTCCCATGTGATCCTTACCTAGGGGGAACAGAAAAATTAGGGGGTTGCTTTCCAATCTGCTATATATGACATTTAATACATCAGACATCATAAATGTGAGGCACCCAGCCTCAGGAATAGCTTTGGAAGATGCTGAGCAAACCAGACGAAGCCAGAGTTGGCCCAGTTGTGTCAATACGGCATGTGGGGGCAGAAGCTGATGGCACCAGGCTTGATGCTGCACTGGATGTACCTCACCCCAGAGCCAGCTGGCAGGCTGGAGCATGGAGCCTGGGTGTACTCCTCTTCAGGCCAGAACAGATAGTAAGTGTGTAGGGCTCAGAGCACAAGAACATGACAGCAGACATGCCCCTCTTGGGAGCTGTGCCCTCCTGTCATCTGTGATTGATATATGCAAGGAGATCAAAACCTTGTTGTTGAGAACAGAAAGATTGATTGCACATTTTGTTTGGTTATGAAACCAGCCTAAAAATAAAAACATGATGAGACAAGGATGAAGAACACTGGCTTTGAAGAAAATTCTTTTTTCCTCATCTTTTCCCACTGAGGTGCACTCACATAGAGCAGGCACACGTGGTCGGGGGGGCTTCCTGGAAAGATGGACACGCAGGTAGGATTATCTGGTGGAAAATGTCATTGAGAGACTTTGTGGCCAACAGCCCAGCCCTCCAAGGCTTTATCCTCCTCCTGCAGTTCTACTGATTTTCAAGACTTCAGGTCTGTAGCTTCTCCCCATGCCTCCCTTGGCTGCCATTCCCTGCTTCTGCTCACATTCTCTGTATTTCCTCTGGGTTCCCCCCACACCAGGTGAGGTGCCCACCATTACACAGTTCACCAGACATGCAGATATTTTTTGCTCTGCTCCCAGTTACATTCCTAACAGTTCTGGAAGGAGGGCTATTATGCCTGGAAGCTTGTCAACTATTTTTCCATCTCTATCAGCTCATCTAATAGAAAATATTATTGTCCTCTACGGACCTTGTCTCTCTTATATGCTTAGATCATCCTGTCTACAAAAGCATTAATACTCATTATTCCTAACATCACATTTGTCTTTTTGAGCGGTTTGGAGCAGTGAACAGATACAGAGACCACGTCAAGCAATGCTCAGCACTCTTGCTAAGTGCCAATTAGCAGCTAACCCCCTCTGTGGGCCTTGGCCATGTGCATTGCATTTCACTAGCAGGCACTGCTGCTTGCCTGTCAGTCACTGAGAAATTTGCAAGGCTTCTTCTGCCGTACTTCACAGTCAACTTTACTGTAGTGAATAATTTAGAACCATTTTCATCAGGAGATTTAGATGTCTGTTTATCCCCTTTCCCAGTTTCCTCGTGAACAGGCAGATACAAACGCCAGTCCTCCTTCTCCAGCTGAGCATTTATTCCCTTTCCTGGCTTCCTATCTTCTCACCAATTACATAAGCAAAGAGGATTCCCCTGCTGTTATTTCAGCCTTATTTAGGAGCTTTTTGTTTCGGCCTGAGAGGAAGTGCCTTGAAAGTCCAAGAGAACAAAGCATGAACTTATTCAGCTGTTTGTTGAGTTCCCATTTCTGGTGGTGAGGCATAAATTCTCACAAACATGCTGCTGACTCTTCCTCACTGAGTCACACTCAGTCCTGAGTCGGAGAAGCCTTTGCTGCAGTGTCTGATGGATTTGCTCAGCGCAGTGCAAAGCCTCATTGATCTTCCACTCCCCAAACCACCCAGGTCTGTTTCAGCGCAGTCTGTATATTTGTTATGTGCTTTTCTGCCCTTGGAAAGCTGCTACTGAGAATCTCTTTTTGATCAGCCCTCCTTCAGCTTGGTTTTTCACCCAGAAATCATCGTTATTCCTCTTCCTCACCCAGGCAGGGCTCACACTGCCCCTCTCTTTAGGACTGCCTGTTTACTTCCAGCTGCTGTGTTCAATCACCTGCAGAGCAACAGAGGCACTGACTTCTAGAAAGCATTTCCAATAGGTCATCCATCTTTGCCTGAGCCTCTAATACGAGTTCCTTAAGATATTCAGCCTTTCTGAATCCACCTTTTTGCTGATGTTCCTTCAGCCAGAGGATCCATCTCTGTGTGCTTCTCCCATTTCTGTTATTCAGTACCATGGTGGGTACTTTGGGTCTTTTTGACACTTGCAAATCTCTGAGTCTATCTGTATTACGGGCAACAAGTGGACTTTTGACAGTTACCTCTTGAGCTGTGCAATTCTTAGGACCAAATCTAACTTTACTTCTCGGCCCCACTCTACAACATCCTCAAGCTGCCCAGCCTTTCCTTGGCGCCCATTTATCCTCCCTGCACAGAGAGCATCTCTGTTTTCTGCTCCTGAACACCTCAGAGTGCTGTCACACAGCCAGTGACCCACCGGCCCCAACACCGCTTTCTAAGACTGAGACAGTGGCTCAGGAGGCGATGTGGTACGCGATGATCTAATTAACGCATCGACCTGATGCGGGGGCCACAGCCTGGAAACACGTTATTCCTTACATTCAAGCGGTCGCAGCTTGCGCTCACTGCTCCTCGGTCGGGCGTTTCCACCGTCTCCCGGCTCCTCGCTCGTCCCGGGGATGCCGGTTGGGCTCGAGGGGTGTGAGCTGGACCCAGCCCTGCCCGCCCAGCATCACCCCGCCCGGGGCCGCCCGCTCTATAACAAGAGGCGGCTGCGCTGGGGCCGTGCGCGCTATGGGGTGGTGCGGCACAGAGCTGCTGGCCGCAGGGCTGGGAGACGGGACGCCATTCTTCCTCCTCCTCATCCTCTTCCTCCTCTTCGTCCTGCTGCCCGGCAGCTGGCGGCCGCTGGAGCTGCGGCGCGGCCCGGGCCGTGTGGGCTACCTGCCGGTTGTGGGTCCGAGCCGTGGGATCTCAGCCCGCCGCTCCCGTCGGTCCGGAGCGCTGCCGCCGCCCTACCCCAACGGCTGGTACCGCGTCCTCGACTCCGAGCAGCTGCCCCGCGGTGCCGTCCGCAGCGTCGCTCTGCTCGGTGAGTGCGGGATCCCCGCCGAGACTCGAGGGAGGAGAGGTCCGGGCTGCCTGGTGGGGTGCGGAGCGGCCCCGACGGATCCCCGGGGGTGTTGCTGCGAGGGCATCCCCGCCCGGGAATAGGGAGCCCTGCCGGCCATCCGGGTCACCCCTTCCCCGGGCACCTCCCCTGGAACAGCCCCATCACGCTGGTTCCACGGCCTGGGCATCCTCACCGGGACGTGGGAGATCCCAGATGGGAACTCCATTGGGGGAATGAGGACATTCCTGCCCAGGCGCAGCGTTATCCCTGCCCCAGTATCTCCGTGTGGGACATCCTCACTATGGCACTGGGCATCCTGCACCCATGCCGGGTGTCTGCCTGGGCTCCTTATCAGTGTGCAGGACATCCCTCCCTGAGCATCCCTGCTGGGGCACCCCAAGCCCCTGCATGAGGTCTCTGCTGTGACACTGGGACATCTCTGCATGCCCCTCTCCTGGGGCAGCCCAGCCAACGTGTGCATGTGGGCAGGAGGGGTGGCACAACTCAGATATCAGGTATCCCAGCTGGGGTACTGGAGACGTTATGGCACAGTGTCTCTGTGAGCATGCAGGGCACCCCTGGGCTTCTTCCTGGGACTCCAGGTCGTTTTGCTGCCCTCCCAGCACTGCTGCCCACAGCTCTGCCTTTCCCAGGGCAGATCAGATCTCACAGCCACATCCAGAGGGGTGCTGGGTTGTCCATGGTCCTTCTGTCTTGAAGATGATTTGGGACTTGTCCAGGTGCCTTCCTCATCAGAAGGGAAGTTTCTGCATTGAAATCCCTCAGATTCAGTGGTGAAGGTGCATTTTTTTTTTCTTTCCCAGATCTGTTTTAGAGAGCCATCTTCTCCTGTCATGTTTTGCTGGTTTTTTTGTGGTTTTTTTTTTTTTTTTTTTTTTTTTTTTGTTTGTTTCTTTGTTTTATGATGGGAATTATTCAATTCATATACACACCCTGGTGATCCCCTACCAACTTGCTGTTACACTGAGGCTCCTTGCATTGCCCAACCAAATCCCTGCCCCTGGCACCCTTTCCACCTGGTCTGGATAAATTACAGGTAACATCACTTCACGTTGCAGCATGATGGCAGGATAGTGCTGCCAAGAGGGCTACCAGTAATTAAGGGAGTTAAACAGCCCATAGCTTCCAGGTCTGTGAATGTTTAATTGCTTTGGAGAGCGTCTCTGAGCACAGCCTGGAAATGTGGCCCTACTCCAAAACAAGTGAGCAAGAGAGCAGGAAGAAAGAGAATCTTTTGACTTGGTCCTTTTAAGAGCCAGCCTTGGGGACCGAGCACGTCCCAAAACACGGCTGCATGGGCTGAAACCTCTCCCTGCTTGCCCCATTTGCTCTGAGACTCAGTCAGGCAAAGAGGAGAGCTGGTGCTAGGAAAAGGGCTGCCTGTGACCCGGGGCAGGGGAAGGACCCACACCCCGAGCACCTCCCCTCCCTGTGCCTGCTGCCAGCACAGCCACCATTGCCTTCCAGTGCCCAGCAGTGCTGGGATGGGAGGCACCACATTGTTCTGACAGATAGCAGAGAATCCTTCCCAGCTTTGAAGGTTGGGAGTTTTCTTTGCCCAGACCACGAGACAAAGAGAAGCAGCTTTGTGATAATAGCTCACTGCCTGTCACCTGTCATCAAACACAGCTTTCTGGGTAAACGCAGACAGAACTTGGATCCTGCAGCTCAGTTGGGTTTTGATCTCCAGTTTTGTCTCATTTCCTTCTGTGTGAGCTCCAAGTCACAGCATCTGTAACAAAGCTTTCACAAGTGATGGGTTAACACGCATAACACGACAGGGACCGCGGAGCTCCCTGGGCTTCAGCTCGCTGTCTGCACCTGGATGAGCAGCACCCGATAACCAGGGTACGGCCGAGGGATGCTGGGGAGCGGCGCGGGGCCGTGCGGGCGTAGGGACGAAGCGGGGGATGCGGGAGCAGGGTGCGGGCTGCCACCTGGCGGTGAGATGTGGGCAGGCTGATCCATGGGCTGAGCTTCGAGAGAGAGTACCGGGTGCTGCGCTTTGGGCACCACAACCCCGTGCAGCGCTACAGGACTGGGGCAGAGTGGTTGGAAGACTGTATAGAGGAAACGGACCTGGCGGTGTTGTAATTAATCTGTTAATGAACACGAGCCAGCAGTGTGCCCAGGTGGCCAAGAAGGCCCACGGCAGCCTGCCTTGTGTCAGCAGCAGTGCAGCCAGCGGGGGCAGGAGGGCATCGTCCCTCTGTACGGCAGTGGTGGGGCGCAGCTCAGTGCTGTGCTCGGTGCTGGGCCCTCACTGCACTGCAGACACGGCGGCCCTGCAGCGTGTCCAGAGATGGGATGGAGCTGTGAGGGGTCTGGAGCACAGGTGTGATGGGGAGCGGCTGAGGGAGCTGGGATGGGTCAGCGTGGGGAAGGGGAGCTCAGGGGAGATGGCAGTGCTCTGCTACTGCTGAGAGGAGGCTGTGTGAGGTGGAGTTGGTGTCTGCTCCCAGGTAACAGCGATGGGACGAGATGATGCCCTCATGTTGTGCCATGGGAGGTTCAGCTTGAGTATTAGGAAACATTCTCATAAAGAGTGGTAATGCGTTGGCACAGGCTCCCCGGAGAGCGGTGGAGTCACCACCTCTGGAGGTGTTCAAGGACCACGGAGATGTGGCACTTGTGGACACTGTCAGTGGCATGGAGGGGGCGGGTTGGCGGTTGGACTTCATCATCTTAGTGGCCCTTTCCAACCTTAATGATCCCGCGATTCTTCCTGCTGCCCACTCAGATGGGGCTGAGCCACCCCTCCATCCCCACCCCTCACTCCATTTTTGCAGATGCTTTCATGACCTCCTGTTCCCACAGGAGAACGGCTGGCCGCGTTCCGCACGCAGGACGGCCAGGCGCATGTGGTGGATTCGTACTGCCCACACCTGGGGGCTGACCTGGCTGCTGGCGGGCGCGTTGTGGGCAGCTGCATCGAGTGCCCCTTCCACGGCTGGCGTTTCAGAGGAGAAGATGGGAAATGCACCCACATCCCATATTCTGGAAAAGGTGAACCTCCCCCAGAGAGCAGCCGGAGCGATGGCAGTGCCTAAAAATCTGATTAGGAAAGGAAAAGCAGTCAGAGCTCACCCCCACGCTGCTCCCTCATTTCCTGCAGCACACCGACTCACCAACTTCCCTGGGACACAGCAGTCTGATGGCCTGTCACGTGCTAAATCACCCCCGGGACTTTCACCCACTGGGTTTCAGAAATTACTCTGCACTCCACAGTGATGGTTTATACCAATTCAATGCTTAAATAACAGATAAAATAATCTCTATGTGACCCTTTTTTTTTTTTCTAAGGCTTTCACTCCCATCCTTCGATACGGTTTGTGGCAACCATGCCGAGAGAAATCCTTAACTTCCCCTGTAATAATTACTTGTGGGCTTGCACTGATTCTAAACATGGCTGAAAACATGGAGAGAATTTACCTTGAGCTCTCCTCTGGATTGTTCTTCCTAATGATTTTCCAGAGAAGCTCAATTTGGAGATGATTCAGATAGTGATGATAGCATTAATTAACAGCAAAACTCTACTAAACAGACTTTTTTTTTTTCCCAAAGTGGAGAAATCGTTCCATCCATATGAGATGAGATGAGCAGTTTATGGATTGCACCACACAGGTTAATACGGCATTCGTTTTTGCATATGCACGCACTCAGGAGCTGCATTTGAATGAAAATTTGATTCCAAGTAATGAAGAAAGATGTGCCTCGTTGCAAAATGAGAACGAGTATTCTGGCCATGGACAAACTCTTGCCAAAATGCATTGTTCCTGTGAGATTGCTCTATTCACAGCCATGGTTACTGGTGGAACAGAACTGCACACAGCTGCGCTGATCCCAAGTGGGTCAGGTTGATATAAACAGATTAAGGAGCCATCTGTGTGCATGGAGGGCATGGTGGGGGATTTTGGTGCACAGCCCCTTTGGCACTGGGCTCACAGTGCACCCAGTATGTGCATGGGGTGAGGAATCTCCTCCAATGCAATGGATCCCACCAAAAAGATGGGTTTTGCAACCCTATGTTGCACCTGTGATCTTGTCCAGCCCCCTCTGTCAGTCATTGGTTTGGAACATGATCTTTTTAGGTCCCTTCCAACCAAAACCATTCCATGGTTCTAGGAAATCAAAACCTAATTTCTTGCATCCTTCAGCCTCCCGGGTGGATGTGCAAACCTAAGTAATAAGGAAAGTATGTCCTCTGGGCTTGTTTGCCAGCTAGAAAAAAAAAATGTAATGAAAGTGAAAGCTGCCCATTGAGTAGAAGAAAAGTTTTCTGACAGTCAGTTACACATAAACACCCAAATCAATTTCACTGGGAAGGCTGGAAAGAGTGGAGGCCTATTCCAAATGCAACCCATGGCACTGCTGTACCAAAGCAGGATGACTCGAGCTCAGGAGTTACAGCTGGCTTTGCTTCCTGCCCATCTACAGCTGAAGCCATTGCTTGTAGCCCAATGGAACTGGAAGTGGGTTCGTTGGACGTGTGCATTGTGCATGGTTCTGAGCAGTGAGAGCAGGCTGCAGGGCTTGCCACTCCTGGAGGGACTCATGCACACTGAAATGACATTAAAGCAAACAAAGCAAACTTGAGGAGCTGCTTTTCTCCTTCAGCAGCTGGAGGGGTGGCAAATGGCAGCAGGGAGAGCTTGTGCCAAGCTAATGCTGCCCAAGCTCTGAGCTGTCGCCCGGGGTGAAGTGACACTGAGCATGCTGGAAACGCCACTTTTATCCAATCCTTTTCTTTTCCTCAGTGCCAGATTTTGCCAAGGTGCGGAGCTGGCCGTGCTGTGAGGTGAATGGGATGCTGCTGCTCTGGTACCACTGCGATGGGACCGGCCCCACTTGGGATGTGCCTGAGCAGCCTGAGATCATCACAGGGGACTGGGTGTTCCGGGGGCAGACAGAGCATTTCGTGGACGCACACATCCAGGTGGGAGCATGGCAGGGCTGGGGCCCCTTCCTTCAGTGCTCACCCATCCCCAGACACCTCCTCCACTGAACCCAGTGGGGCCACACGGCGCGTGGCCCTGGAAATGCATCACTGTGCCATGTGCCAAGCGTAGCAGATGTTCCCCAGACGTGAACCACAGGCTGCTTGAGAGGGAGCAGATGTGCTGGGTGCTTAAAGGGAATCTGTTCATTTGCTTTGACTTATAACCGATGTAATTTAAAAAAAGATTATCCAAGAATTGCAGCACTCAGTGTCAGCGGGCTCCCCAACTCATTGATCACAGAATGGGAAAATGTGCGGTTATTTTGCTGTTAATCTTCATAACCATGTTCATTTGCTGGCAAGCGGAACGAAATGCTGCTTCTGTCATCCCTGGTGGAACTGTGGAGGCTGGAGGAGGGAGTGGCATGAGCAGAGCTGTGCTGGGGTCAGTCCATGCTGTGTGCCATCTTGGTGGGACGCTGGTGGACTTAAGCAGTAAAGCAGTTAAACCTCAAAACGTTTGGGATGGGCATTAGAAAACATTTCTTGTCAGAAAGAGTGGCAGTGTATTGGCATGGGCTGCCCAGGGAGTGGTGGGTTCACCATCCCTGGGGGTGCTCCAGGGTATGGTGCTGGGGGACACGGTCAGTGGGAGGTGCTGGTGGAGGTGGGAAGATGGTTGGACTTGGTGAGCTCTGATTCTGTGATCCTAAGAATTCAGCCCTTGACATAAATTGTCCCCCATGCAGGAAATCCCTGAGAACGCAGCTGACACAGCTCACCTGGCCTTCCTGCACGGCCCAGCCATTCTGAGCGGATCTGACCTGAGATACACCAAGTCCAGGCTGTGGGACTTCATGAAGCACGTCTGGAAGGTAGCGCCCCGGCTCCCTTGTGGCATTGTTCAAAGCCCCTCAGGCCAGATCCCTTTTCTGCCTCTCTTCCTGATTCCTGCCACGTCCCCTCTCTTCAGGTCGCGTCTCTTCTGTATCTCTGAGCCTTCCCTCTCCTCGTGCTCTGCCCTTCTCAGACCCATCTCACTGCTACCTCTCCTTCAGGCTGAGTGGCAGCCAGAGCCGGAGCCCCACAGGCACTGCTCCCGCATGCAGCTCCAGCACACAGCCACCATCTTTGGGAAGCGCTTCCCCTTGCTGGACCTGTCAGTGTCAGCCAGGCAGGTACGTCCTGTGCCCCACAGAGCCTCGTGTGGGGAGGGCCATCACCCCCTGAGCTGACAGACGGCTTTGTTTGGCCCAGAGGATGAGGTTCCAGGCAGGACCACGGGGCTCCATCCCTCAGGGTGCTCTGTTCTCTGCAGGTTGGGCCAGGGCTGGTCTTCCTCATCTTCAAACATGCGTTCCTGGGCCATGGGATCATCCTGCAGACAGTGACGCCCCTGGAGCCACTCCTGCAGAATGTGGTCCACAAAATCTATTACCAGAAGAACGTGCCAGCCATCATCCCCAAGTTCATCCTGAGGGCAGAATGCATTCAGGTGGGGCTCTGAGGAGGTGGTGTCCTGCAGTGTGGGATGCTGTGTGGAGCAGCTGCCCCTGTGGGCTCACATATTTGGGAGCACTCTTGGACACAATCTTTCAGATCTAGGAGCCCAAAGAAGGAAGCCCAAGGTTTAGTCATAAGGATTCCTTCATCTGCTGAGGGTGGCAGTGAGATGCTGTCCCTGTCCTGCAGATGGGAAACTGGGGCATAAGGGTTAGGTGACCTCTCCCAGATTGCAAGGAGTTTTTAGGAGGACTAATGGCTGCATCCAGATCTCCAGCATCCCAGGATGGTGCTTTAGGACCTTGCCATGAAATACTCCCACTGTTAAACTACCATGAGGTTTGGTAACTCTTGCTCCTCCTGATCCCTTCAGACGGGACTCACAGCAGTGGAGGAAAGACCCTTCTGGAGGTCTCTGCTCCAGCTGGGGCCAGACTACGGCCCAGTTCATGACTTGTCTGGGTGAGCCTTGGAAGCTCCTTGGAAGGCTGCTCCCATCCAGCTCTGTAGGTGACCCCTTCCATTATTGCTCCACTCACACTGTTGATTTTTGTTTTTAATGTCCATTTTGACCTTCTCAATGTCAAAAGATGGCTTTACAATGCCAAGACCCTATCCCAAACCAAACTTAGCTGTGCTAGCTCATATTGTTTAAATGTTGGCTTAATATATCTTACAAATACAGATGAGCAGCACTTATTTCTGCAGACTTCTTTGCAAAAAATATAAACAACACCAAACTCCATAAGTCTCACTGCACGTGTGCCTGAGTGGAATTTAAGACAGGGGTGCTTAATGTACGATGATTCCAAGCAGTGGAATAGGCTCCCTAGGGAGGTGGTTGAGTCACCATCCCTGGATGCATTTAAAAACTGTTTAGATGTGGTGCTCAGGGACACGATTTAGTGCAGGGTTGTTAGGGCAGTATGGTTAAGTCGTGCTTGGATTTGATGATCTTTAAGGTCTTTTCCAACCTGAGCAACTCTATGATTCTATGACGCCTGATTGCTGGAGGCATCCCAACAAATCAACAGCCTCAGGTGGATCAGCTCCTGCCTTCACAATGTCCACTTCTGTTCCAGTGGCAGAGGCACTCTGAGCTGGAAGTGATTTCCTGCTTGGGAGCTGCAATGCGCTGAACAACCGTGATTTCTTAATTCTTGCCATTTAAAAGAGTCAGAGCACTCCCACAGCCATTCAGGAGGAACACAACCACTAATCCTGCTGTGTGGGCAGCATGCATGAGGCTGCAGGTTCTGCTTTCTCCCTGCAGTTTGAGCGAGATGTGACCATCTGGAACAACAAGCAGTACCTGTCCAAGCCACTGCTGGTCTGCGAGGATGCTGGCATCCAGAAGCACCGGCGCTGGTTTGCACAGTTCTACAGCGAGAGGAGCACGAGGCCGTCAGTGCCCAAAGGGGACCTGGACTGGTGAGGGCTGCAGTGCCCTGCAGAGCTCTGAGCAGAACAGAGTGTCGTGTAGGCACAAGGAGCCCTGGCACTCCTCTGTGCACCCGCTGCGCTCAAGGCACCGAAGCCCTGATGGCGTTCCATGCTTGCTGTTGTACCTCTGCTGTCATCTGTGAGCGGAGCACAAAATTAAGACTGACAAAACTGCCTCTTTGTGCCTCTCTCTGGGTAGGGAAAATGCTTTCCGTGTGACCCCCTTCTTGCACCGCGTTTCCCAGCTGTGCTTGCTGCTGCTTCTGTACCCATCTCCTCACCTTGGGCAGGTTCCAGCACCCTGGGGAAGCCTTGGCCAACGTTTGTGTGGCCCCAGAGGTGTGACTGCAAAGCCGGCAGGCATCTGCCATCCTCCCTTCCTCTGACAGAGGCAGAGCAGAGCAGCAGGGTTTCAGCAGCCCACCATGCTCCTTGGGTGGGCTTCCTTGGTCCCACTGAGCTCTGCAGGAGGGATCTCCCCATTCAGGCAGCAGGGGGACTGTCCCAATGAGTGATTCACGTTGTGAACACCTCTGCAGGTCAAGGATGTGCTTTGGAAACCCCTGCATGCCAGCAATGGCATGGATGCACAGTTGGCTGTAAAAATCTGTTATTCATGGCAAGATCACAGATGTCACTGTCACAGTGATCAGAAATGAAGCTGATACATGGAAACCAGGCTGCAAATCTGGCTGAAACCGATCTACACTCCCTTTTGCTTTATGCCTATGTGTTTTATATTAAAGGGTTAAATTCTGCCTTGCTGCACAGCATAGAGATAGATGTATTCTCTATAGAAAGAGCCTGCTGGATTCTGGCAGCTACTCAGTGCCACAATCCAGCAAGAGCCATTGCCCAGTGTGAGCGCCTTTCCAAGTTGGTGGCTGTTTTGCTCGTATGCTATGCAATTCTTTGTGCCTTCAGAACTCTGCACTGTACTGAGGTTTCTGGTTCCTCCTTTACCAGTAGCCCACAGACCAGGAGCAGCCCACTGCCCACTTGGCTAGCAGCTAACACTGTGCAGGCGGTGCCTTTGCCCTTCGTACCACGCTATTGCACTGACTGATTTTGCTATTAAATTCTTTAAAAATCTGACCCCGTGTTCACTGTGTGTCATTTCTCACCCACGGCACACACCAAGGACACGCTGGTTCTCAGCTGGGGTTCACACATGCAGCCACTTCCCTGTTTGTGTGTCCTTGCATGGGGGCTGTGGGAACCCCTTGGCCTCTGGCATGGATGGGGGGGTGGGAGATGGGGACGCTGAGAGGTCTAAGGGACATTACAGGGCTGGAGGGTCTCTGCTCACCTTCATGTGGACACGTGCACAGCACATGGCTGGGTTGCTTGTGCCACACACCCAGGCTGTTGGTCTCCATTCCTCACGTTGCTCCCACACAGAGGATCTCGGGATGAGCAAAACTCCAAAGAAAGCAAGGTGTTGAAGATGGGAGTGGAGAGGGTGAGTTCAATCAGCTTTGTTGGATTTGTCAGCTCTGACATTGAAGAAAATGATGGGATCCCACCAACAGAACCTGAACTCTGAGTTCTTTCTTTACAGTGACTAAAATAGTTCTTTCCTGTTACAGCAGAAACTAGAGAATAGGGAAATAAGGCAGATCAGCTAAAGCCTCTTACGTTTCCATTTGCACTTTTATTTATCCTTTCCAAAGGGTCCAACGAAAAAGGACAACTCAGTGCTGGAAGCCACCAGCAAGCCGAGGAGCACTGCTCTCCAGCCTGCTCTGCCTTCTGGCTTTACATTTACCTCTTCAAAAATCACAGAACTGAAGGGATTGGAAGGGACCTCCAGAGACTATCAACCAACCCCCTGCCCAACCCCCTGCCAGCAGGTCACACAGGTGGACGTCAGGCAGATCAGAGAAGACTCCATGGAAGGAGACTCCACACCTCTCTGGGCAGCCAGTTCCAGCGCTCTGTCATGCCGATTTCCAAACAAATCCAAACTCACAAGGTGCAAGAGCATCTAAGCTTATTGTTTCCTAAAATTGTTCATTTATACCTAATGTACTGCAAAGCTACAGCCCTTCTTACTGTTACACTCAGCGTCATGCTGGAGGGGCTCTGAGCACCCAGTGGAGCTGTGGGTGCCCCTGTTTGTTGCAGGGAGTTGGATCAGATGGCCTTAAGTGGTCCCTTCCAACTGAAACGATTCTATTCTCTGAGTCTCCATTCTGATTGCTGCTATTATCTTCACATTCAAATGCTAACTGGAACAGTCCTGCTGTTAGGCCTGTTGCCATACTGCAACTTTGGGTTCTGAATTAACAGATTAATTACAACCTTTCTATCAAGCAGCTCTTTAATTTTTGTAGGTTGGGCTCTTCCTCCTCTGACCCCGGCCCATGCACTACTTCCATACGGGACAATTCCCTGCATTCTGTGCTGTTTGTGCTGCGCCTTAGGGCTCCATCCAGAACTGCCTGATCCCCATTTTCCTCATCTGAGAACCCTGAATCACATCACGACTGACATCGCCTCCACGCAGACTTCTGTGCCCTGTGGCATTCTGACCCTCCATACACACAGCACTGCGCACCCTGTCCAGCAGCAAGGAGCCCCAGAGAGGAGCACCAAAGAGACGCTGCTGAGACGTTGGTCTCCTCAGTGCAGGTTTTCCTTTTCCTCTTCGCAGAGGCGCTCAGCACGGAATGAGGTCCCACACGTGCTTGAAGAAATAGAAAATCCCAGACACTTCTTTTTTTTCCTAAAGGTTGTTTTATTGTAAAACCATAAATACAACACTGACATGAAAATCCTCAAGCAACGGATGCTTTCTTACAGTTACAGTTTGTCTTCTGCCTTGGCATCAACTCTGAAAAGAATGTTGCAGAACATGTCTCTAAGAGGTCTCCAAATAACCGAGCTCTGCCCGGAGCGCTCGGCTCCTTTGGAAGCGAAGTGGAACTACTCCTCTCTTGGGGAATATTTCCATTCAGACAGCAACAGACTTGTAAAAACAGCAACATTTAAACACCTTGATTTTTTTTTTCTTTAATAATCCTTTTCATTTGACGTCAGTCTAAGTTTCAAACAGCACTGATTAATTCAGCTGTAAAAAAAAAAAAGAAAAAAAAAAACAAAACGAAAGAAAACAAAATCCTAAAAAGAAAAAAAAAAACAAAATCAGAAGAACTTGAGTTGGCCTCAAGCGTTCATATTTCACAATGAAAATCAGCAACTCAACCCCGTGCAATATTGCTCTCTATTGAGTCATTCGATCCACACCAACAATACATGAGACTTCAAACAGGTTTTGTTTTGTTTATTAACACAGCAAGTGTGACATTAGATAACCTTTTAAATACAGTACATGGTACAGTGCAGGGCCGGCTGCCCGCACGTTTCCCCGTTATGAAGACAAAGCCAGCGGTGGCGGTTTATAAAAATATTGTGTTGCTACAAAAGTATAAATTAATGCTACCGGTATTAAGAAATATTAAACACATAAAACTTATAAGGATTAAGAAAAATATTCATTAATACCTGTAGAAAACTCTGGCCTAAAAAAGATATTTTTTTTTTGTATATTTTTTGTATTTTTTTTTTTTTTGTATTTTTTTTTTAAGATGACATGAGATTCTTGCACTCGCAGGTAGAGACACACGCAGGTGCATCTGTGGTATTGCCTAGAACATCTGCATCTACAGAAAGGAAACGCACACGAGTTACCGAGGGAGGGGGTGAGGAGGGGAAGGAGAAAACCAATCTTTTTCTTGGTGACACACGACCGCAGCTCCCAGCAGTTTGCAGAACCCGAGGCGGGCAGGAGGGCAGCTGCTCTGCCCAGCAGGCCGCACAAGGCAGCGCTGTCGGCGTGACGCTCCAGCCACGGCGCAGAGCAGAACCCTCTGGGCCCGCAGCCTGCTTCTTCCCTATCAGTTTTCCTTTTAAATAATTTAGTTAACAAATAAAAAATAAAGAAAAAAAGGTCCCTGGAAGAGTAAAGGGACCATGGAAAGCAGCTCTCCTGCTGGGACACGTAGAAAAAAAGAACATCCCTCCTCCCAGCCCAGCCTGGCGGAGCCCCCACCCACCCACCGGAGTGCCACGAGAGCCCCAGAAGATGGACCGCGAGCATTCGGGGCTGGTGAGAACAGAAGGGTCTTACTGAGGAACTTTGGTTGTAAAATGCAAGGGTTGGGCATGCCTGCACTCATCTGCACTGCCAAATGCTCAGTCCTTAAGGCTGTGGTGCTCGCGGCACTGGGACACGCGTACACTGTTGGTGACACTGAGATGATGGGAAGGAAGGGAGTCTTTCAACCAGCAGTGGGTGCTGGGCAGGATGTTGGTGTGCCTCACCTCCCAGCTATCCTCAAACACTCCAGCTCGGCTGCCTACAGATCGTTAAACCCTATGGGGGCTTCTGGACACACTGCTGTCCAACGTGAGCCAAACTCTTCTGCCAGGTCATAAAACAAAAGGCTCTACCAGGAGCAGCAAAACAACCCAACTAACAGCCAAACAGACACCCCCCACACATTCCATACAGAAAATTAAACCCCAGGGCCATACACTCTCATTGGTTTACCATTTCTGGCCTAGCGGATGCAAACTGCCCCAGCACCAGAGAGGTCTGCAGCCTGGGGCTGTGCTTGGCTTTACCTCCCCACGCTGTGGCTTTGCCCAGTAGCGCCTCCCAAAAGGCCCAGGAAGGGGACACTGCGCGCAGGGTCACACACACCACGCGCTGGACCATGTGGACTGCTGGCAGACACTTCTCCAGAGGGATCTGACAGCACCCCATGTCCCAGCCCAGGTGTTGTGGGCATTCCCAAAGGACCCCATGGACTCAAGATCACAGAAAACGCACAGCAGAACACCACCTAATGCTTGCCCAGCCCCAATTCTATCCATGTGTCTCTTCATGCGGAGCATTCTGTTTCCAAACCGTCTGGTCTAGGCTCTGTTCTTGTTAGGTTCAAAAGCATACAACCACAGAAAATTCTGAGTTGGAAGGGACTTTCAAAGACCATCAGGTCCCACTCCCTGCAGTGCACAGGGACACCCACAGCTCCAGCAGTGCTCAGAGCTCCGACAGCCTGACCTTGGATGTTTGCAGGGATGGGGCACCACTACCTCTCTGTGCAACCGGTGCAGTGCCTCACTGCCCTTACTGTCAAGAATTTCTCCCTTATATCTAATCTACATTTCTCCTCCTTTAGTTTTAAGCCATTTCCCCTTGTCCTATCATAACAGCCCCTGCTGAAGAGTCTGTCCCCTCCCTTCTCACAGCCCTGTAGGTACTGATAGGCTGCCCTCAGCTCTCCCCACAGCTTTCTCTTCTCCAGGCTGCGCAGCCCCAACTCTCAGCTTGTCCTCACAGGGAGGTGTTCCATCCCTGCCATCATTTTTGTGGCCCTCCAACAGCTCTGTGTCTCTCCTGCACTGAGCACTCCCCACCGGGACGCAGTGCTCCAGGTGAGGTGTCACAGCACAGAGCAGAGGGGCAGATCCCCTCCCTGCCCTGCTGGCACGTGGCTTTGGATGTAGCCCAGGGTACAGCTGGCTCTCTGGGCTGTGAGGGCACAGTGTTGGCCCGTGTCCAGCTGCCATCCACCACTACACTCAGGTCCTTTCCAGCAGGGCCATGATCCATAAAAACCCACCCCTGTGCCAGTTTCCTCCCAGGTAGCAGATTTCTCCTCCATTAAACAAACAAACAAATGATTCCCAGAAACTGCTTTTAGTGTCTTTGCTGGTTGTTCACTCTCACCTCACTACTCCTAATGACTCCGCAAGGAATGACTCACCTCCTCTGACAGCTCGGAGTCCCTCCCCTCCCATAAGCAGAAATGCTGAGCCCTGCTCAGCACAAGGCAGTGCTCCCAGCTGCTGGGGAGCTTTGTGGCTGCTCTTATGCCACCTCCCAGCTCCGCAGTGATGCAGTGCAGTACCTGCAGATGCAGTGCTGATAAGTCCTAGCAGGAAGTGTCTGGGATTCTGCTTCCATGCAGCACTCTGCGTGCGGCTGAGTGGGTCCACCCACAGCAGCACATGCAGGAATTTCTTCTCACACTATGCCTCTTGTGTTTCTGCAAGCATTTGGAGGAATACCAACTGATCAGAGATGTCTTGCTGCAAGCTGTAACAACACAGGAACCTCAATGCTGAGCTCAGCAGTCTCCAGAAGTGTTTCCCCTCTGATTTCAGTGACTCACAACTCCTATGAGTGTGTCTGCCCCAACTTCACTGCAGGGTCGTGGCTCCCTGAGCTGCCTCTGGGCACATTCTGTCTGTAGGGGAGAGCAGCACCACGCACAGCCAAACAATGCTACCAGGTCACAGCGATGCTAAAACTGATGCTTCACCTCAGTGAGACTGCTTCAGCCAGCAACCAACAGACCTCCACGCTGGGCAAAACCTGAGCCTGAAAATCTCTTGCAGAATGCACCAGTTCAAATCCAACCAAATCAGTTTTCTCACAACAGACAAAACTTTGGTAAAAGAAACATTTCCTTCCATCTGAAAGGACCCAGAAGCAATACAGCACAGCAGCCCATCCTGCAAGCCAGAAAAACTGCTGCCTATTGCCTGAGACATGAGGAGAGATGAACATGGAGACCAACGTCACCTGACTGCCATCCTCACACAACACACTTCTGAGCTCCTCAGTTCTGCAGAGAACTTTGGAACCCTTCATTCAACCCCCCCCTTCCCCCCCCCGTTCCTCTCCTATTGGTGCCTGCTCCTCCTGCAGATCACAGCCATTCCCACAGCAAACCCTAAGTTGGAAAGCTGCAGGCACAGAGCAAGAAGCACAAACAAGAGAATGCCTGGAGGATGCACACTCCAGTTCTTTCCTCCAAACACCCTTCTTAAGTGCAAGTGAACAGAACCAAACCAGCAGAAGACAAAACTCCCAGCATGATCTACCATAGATTGATGCACCAACTCTGAGGACATTTCCTAGCTCAAAGGAAGCAGAACTTCATGGCACTGACATAACATTTAATGGCCAATCCCAGGAGAGCCTCTCCCCTGCTGCCACCCACTGCAGGACAGGCAGCACTCCGTACAAAACAAGCGTTGCTCCAAGCAGAGCTCCCAATGAGCTGACCCCAGTAACCTGCTGAATGAAGAGTTTCCAAAATTCAGACCTTGGTAAAGTTATCTACACTCCCTAGAATACAAATCTGAGTCCTAAAGGAGGGAAGGAGAAGCAAGAGAAGCACTTGGCATTCAGAGTACATAGGTGTGCTCCAGATATGCTTCTATGCTCTCAATGAGGTACTTCAGACACAAGCAATGAGCAGGCACAGAACCAACAGCCCCACTGAGCAGAGCCCATCCCTTAAGTCTCACAAAGAGCTGTGGCTGACACACTGGAAAAAGGTTCTGGCCAGCTTGTTTTCTTACCAAGACCCTCCAGACTGCTCCGTTTCACAGCCTTTTGGTTTTGCTTTGCTCTTTTAGCTGCTAGTTGAGTTTTTAAGTCTTTGGGAGTACCTCATCTGCCAGACATCACTCCATGCTTGCCCAGATCCATGTTCGCATTAGTGCAATGATAACCAACGGTGCCCTGGAGAAGGCAGTGGGATGGAGGGCCAGGAGATCGCAGCATTTGGTCACTGCAGCAAGAAAGCTTCAGATCTCTGCCTCAGAGTATGAGAATCAGAGAACTGTAGGAGTTGGAAGCGACCTCTGGAGATCATTGTGTCCAACCCTCAAGAAGAGAAGAGGAAGGGGAAGGGGAGCTCTGGGTGCCCTCACCCTTAGGAAAGAAGTGCTTGGAACTCTGTCTCAAAGGAACACAGAGATGTCAGGCATTGCCCTGGATGTCACAGAGACTGCAAGTGGCTCTTGGAGCCAAAGGCAAACCAAGTGCAAAGGTGAAAGATGCCATCTGGAGAAAGAGCTGCAAATCCTGCCTCAGGTCTGCCTTCTGCTGAGCTCTGTAGGCTCAGCAGCCCATCCCGTTTTTGACATGTCCTTCAGCCCCATTCTCCTCCTGCTTTTCAGCAGGCCCTGCAGCACAAATGCTGGATAATTAGCACACCTCCCACCTCTACCTGCTGATTTTTTGTTTGTTTCAGTCTGAGGCTTGGGTTTTGCTTGCTACAGGCTTCCTTTGTGATGTGCTGCTGGGCGAGCAGGAGCTGTATGGGAGAAAATAAGTACAACCAGCAAAGAGCTGAGCTGGCCTGCAACCTGCACTGCCACCTGCAAAAACCACTGCCAGAGATTGGACCTCCAGTAGCTTTGCCTCGGCTGCTCACCTTCATGCACCGCTCACCCTGCAGTTACCCGTGGGGTTGTGGACTCTACCTTTGAAGTTACCCATATGCAAAACTCAATTTAGGTGACAACTGGTTTTGCCCTGAGGCTATTTGCAAGGCTGAGAGGTGCTGCCAGCCTGAGGTCTGTGCTCAGGCTACAGTAAGTATTGCATGATGCAAGCCAAAAGGAGCAAGTCGTTCTGGGGCAAGACACTCGGGTACAAACACCACCCTTGATCTAGGGAAGGTCTCAAGCATGCACTTCAGAGGGCCCCACCACCTTTGATGGGCCCTACCACCACACTCAGCCACCAGAGATAGCCCTGCACTGTCCGAGGGCCCCAGCCTCCCACTGGGAGCCCCAGCTGTGCTCCCACACCTCCAACAGCAGCTTTGGAGCACGCTGCTGGAAGCTGGAGGCCCTGCTTCAAAAATCAGAATTGGTTTCAACTGGCCTCTGGGGATGCAAGTCCAAGCGATGGGACATCTACAATTTGGCACCAGAAGTCAGGAATTGTCCAAGAGGCACCAAATGCGACAGCCTGCAGAGATCCCATCCAGCAGCACGCAGTGCTGCACCCACGGCACCGGACACAGCAGAGCACTGGCCTTAGTGAACGCAGAGTGGAGATGTTTTTGTGCAACAATGATCTCTAATTGCATACGGGGTGAGCCAGTGAGTGTGAACGTTTAAGGGCCCGCAGCCTTCCTAGCCAGAACAATTAAACAACGTAACAAGTAGTGTAATGCACTGTAGGTATTAAAAAAGACATTCGTGCTACTAGAGGAAACCATTCCAAATAAAAGGGAAAGATATTCTTTGCACTCAATCAGGAGCACTTACATTCAGAAGGATCTTTGAGCCCATGCGCTTCTCTAAGCTTCCTTCAAACCCTACTTTGACAACACTGATAATCTTTGTTCCCCTGAAAAATCATACACCTTGGTTTGTCCTTGGCCTTGTGAAGGCTATTTTGAGTGTGAGGACTGGGAAGGTTTGCAAAGATTTTAGGTACAAGGGTTCTCAATGGCAGATGGCAGAGCCCACAGACGCTGTGTGGGCACCGCTCGCCTGTCCTGGTCTCCAGCTCTTCCATATAAGCAACTGCTGTGGCTCCCATAAGGGCGTTATACAATCACAAATGGGCTGCTCTACCAACAAGCTTGAGAACCCCTGATGCACAGAATTCACCGAGAAGCTAATTTACACTGGGAATTCAGAAAAGATGGTGTGCTGTGAGAAAAAGCAAATCCAAGAAACGTAAAGATTACAGACATTTTCTGCCTTGAATTACTTCTCTTAATTTTAAATCAAACTTATAAGCGCTAGCTAACACGTTAAAACTGGGAGACAAAAGACTAACTTTTGGTTTTGTGTGTTTTTTGTTTTTGTTTTTTTTGAAAAACCCTACATGAAGAAGTGAAATAATAATAAAAAAATTAAAGTCTCCCTTCCTGATTTCTAAAGATACTGGTGTTCATAAAACACAGCTGCCCTGATAACGTGCACCGTATGTCAAGAAGGCTGTAGACAAATGCCCTCAAGGTGTACAGTTATTCAAAGGAGCAAAGTCCAGTGCAGAACTGCTCTGTTCAATGTAGTCTGATTATCCATGGCAAGATGGCCCAGGGGACAAGAGGAAAGGTGGGGTGGAGGAGAAACAAAAGAAACTTCAAGTCACTTTAGATCTCAGCTGCCTGAAGACTTTAGAACATCAGCCTCCCATTGGTCTGCCCACTTGAAAACATTAGAAAGTCTGTCAAGTCCACACACTATCTATGGAAAGGAGCACGTTCCTGGCAGAGGGCTGTCTCTCTCACGTGCTCAGCTTTCCTCTCAAACTTAATTTTATATATATTTATATTTTTATATATATATAAAAAAGCACTTGGTTTTCAGGGGCATTCATAATGAGGTCCACAGTGTTTAGAACTTAAATTCTTTTTCTTTGTTTGGAACAGTGTTTTAAAGTTTTGTTTTAATTAAAAGACAGTCTTAAAGCATGTTGGACTTCAAAAACATGAGTTTGTTCATGTCTTCTGGACTGAGCAGCCGCCTCCTTTTGATTAAGAGTGCCTGCTCACACATATTTACACATTCGCTTCTGGCACCAACAGCAGGCACTGCTAAGAGCCAAAAGGCTAGCTTGGCTAGTTTTGTATGCTTTTGGGTAACACACGACCAGTACTGAAAGAGGTCAGGAGTGGCCTGGAAGAGAGGTTCTTGCAAATAATCATAGACTTCATTTTTCCCGAACCAATCTTCTTCCTGAGCTGCTGCGGCTTCCCCTGCTGCCCGGGCCTTCTTGGTCGAAGGTTCAAATTCTGTTTCTTCTGCCCAGGACTCTTTCACCTCGTTAATCAACTCACAGACCTTGCCAATGATCTCTTCGTGCTGGTACGGCGGGACAGGCCGCAGCTTCTGCTGGGGGTCTAAGATCATGGCTACCTTGTGCGCCGAATGAACCTTGAAGTTCTCCTTCAGCGCCTCCAAGAAGAGGTGGCAGAGTTTGCTGACCACGCCAGCATCGTTAGCTTTGGAAGTGAACAGTTTCTCCAGTTTGACGTAGGTGGGCAGTACCAGCTGCAAGGTGGGCCGGCTCTCGTTGCTCAACTCAATCACAGCCTGCTTCACCGGTGCCAAAATAGCCGCCAGGTTGCTGAGCAGGTGCTTGTTCAGGTTTTGGATGAGGTTCATCTTCTTGGCCCTGCTGTAGAACTCGCAGATCTGCTCATAGCGCTCGTGCACGAGTAGGAGGGAGTCGGTGACCGAGTTCCAGCAGGGCGGGGGAGAAGTCTCCTCCAGGGAGCCAAAGGTCTCCTTTGAGAGGCCTGTGGATCCCGCCAGATCTTCACAGACATTCAGGAGCTCGATCACTTCGTGCATATTGCGAGCCTGTAGAGTTCGCTTATTCAGCACGCTCTGCACTACTGAGTTCAAGGCACAGGCCGAACAACGCAAGCACATGCCTGCCTTGGAGAACGCAGAGGAATTGACTTTGCAGTCTGTGACATACACCGTCCTGATCTCTGACATCACAAACTCTGAGAGCACGTTCTGTACCCAGTGGTGGATAAAATCACCATTATCTCGAATATCTACACCCTTAATTCCCAGGACATAACTCTTGATGTGGTTGCCTTCCACCTGATAAGCTGTGAGGATGTAGCAAGAATCGGGGCCAATGCTCTGCGAGTGACAAGTGACCCCGATGCCCAGACAGGCGTTGCTGCCCAGGGCGCAGGTGACTTTCACCTTCACTTGGTTGTACATCCGAGGCAAATGCTTCAGAGCCAGTGTGTTGAAATTACCAAGGATTTCGGTGACAGAGAAGGCACCGTAGCGAGCCCCGCTATCCACCAGGGTCTGCGCTAGCTTGATGAACTCCTTCCCGCTCACCACGCTCAGCGCCCCGAGGTCAGTGCACATCACCCTCAGGAGCCTCTCGGCAATGTTCTGCCGCTCCTTCTCCGGGATCGCGCTGTTCCCTACGGAGCCGCTCGCAGAGGCTGCAGTGAAATGCAAGGAGAGAAAGAAAGCACCGGGTGAGAGCTGCTCCTCTGCAACAGTGCGGGGGTCAATAAACAATCCTGAGACTGACATAAGGAAACAGAACATGCACAGATGGTAGCAGAGACATTTTCAACCCTGGACTTGTTCCCCAAAGGTCTTCTGGACCTGCAGAGAACATGCAGCAGCTTGCTTAGAGCAGCTAAGAGCTTATCTGCACACCTTCCACAACAGCTATTCACAACCAAATCCTGAATGCCTGAATTCCACCTCTGTGACGTTCATTTAGCTATCACAATCCTGCATGCAATGTGCTACACATTTCTGTTAACAGCTCTGATAATTTGCCTTGGTCCAGCTGGAAAGATGGCTTTCTTACCATTTTTGTGATTTAAATCTTTTCTTTGAGCCACTTGTTTTAGGACCGAGGCATACAACCTCCTTCACTAACTCATAAAGCGCTGAAGTTTTTTCCTCTCGTCTCCAGCAACTCCCATCTTCTGTGGCTCATTTTGGACAACATTAGTGTCATTTCTGGCCACAGCAGAACACAAAGGATCGGTGTTTTCCCATCACCCTTCCCCTAGGATGCTCAGCTCAAGTGCTGAGGATGCTTTCCCACAAAACTGTCTTTTACCATTTCCCAAGAAGTGCAACCTTGCAGGACAAGCTGGGGACAAAGACAGACACTGGCAGGGAGAGGCAGGCTATGCCTATGGCATACCAGGTGAAATGAAGCAATCTCTTAACACCGGAATGGGAAGTCTGACCAAGGATCAGACATTTTTTTCTCAAGTGCACCTCTCCTACAAACAGCCCCCCTGGAGTTCCCAATACTTTCTGCATACTACTGCTCTTCTAATGGGAACAGTCTCTGCTCTGCAGGGTGGTACATGAATTGCAGATGAAATCAAGTGCAGGCAGGGAAAACAAGAGCCTTGTGCGTGTCCAAGTCACTGCTGCACACCTGACAGCCACTCTTAAAGCTGACAGGTAAGCCCAGGATGGAAGAGCAAACATTGCTACGTACTGTTGTTAGCGTTATTTCTTTGGAGCTGCGGTTTCCACTTCTCTTCAACAACAGGTAGAGGTGATCTGGGCTGGCTAGAGGCAATATTGTTCTCGTTGTCAGCTGTGGAATGAGAAACAGGGAGGTATTAGAAGTACAAGGTACTGATGCTTAAAACACAAAGGGGAAACAATACCCATCTGCTGGGTCCCTCACTAAGGTGACACCAATCTACTATTTGTCTGTAGCCAGTAAGTGTTTCTCAGAGATGGCACAGTACTGTCAGTAACCTTGAAAACTTTGGACTTGAACTCCATCAGCTCCCATCTGTGGCTGTAATGACAATAGTTTTTCCCGTGCACCAGCACAACTTTAGAACTGTCTCTCAATCAAGCTGCACATCAGAAAGAATAGATGTTCCTTGTGCAGCCCGACCTGTGCAATATGCTTCTTTCAAATGAAAGCAGGATTAGCAGACATTTACCTTTCCATCCTACTGTCTGTCTTTCTGCAGATCCAGAGCTTCCCCTTTCTCTACTGAACTACTTTGTTTCTTAAGCTATGTTCAATCCCTTTGTATCTAATGATCTTACTATAATAGTCATAGATGCTTGTTTTCCCACTGTAGAGAGATGCCAAACTCTCTTGGGCTGCTCGCTGCTGCCTGAGACTGGAAACAAAAAGGAATAAAAAGTTTGTGGAGTGTGATCATGCCTTCCCATGGCTGCAGAGACGATCTCCTGGGGGTCTGTGTGTTACATTCCCATTTTCTTATATGGCTGGCTAAACAATTTGACTGCCAGTTTGAAGAGATTCTTCCAGGAAATGCAGACAAGATCATTAAGTTCCACATCATATCCATGTCCTTTCCCGTGCACCAAGAACTGCCCTCCCCAAGGAGTCGTCCTGTTGTTAGTATGCTTCACTATGAAGTTGTGCTCTGAAACAGCCTCTGATGCTACACTGAAGTGCATAATGAAAAGAGGTGGAAAAGGAAGGAGGAAGGTGGAGACACTGATGACCAAGCTGAACAGAAAGATGGAATTAAAAGAACAAAGAAGCCAAAACCGATGCTTTATTTATCACAGCTGATGCACCTTGTCTAATTTTGCACATCTCTGTTACAATGCTTCTACTCAAGGTGACCCCTTTGAGGCTTTTTTTTACTCTCAATAGTGTGACACAGGCTAATAGCGTGATTCATTCCCTCAGAACAAGGTTCCTCCTGCAGGAGGAGATCCAACAGCTCTGAACTCACCTGGAGTCAATGACTTCTCCACTGATTTTAAAGCAAACTCAAGAAGACCAGCTCAGATGGCAACACCTGCCATCTACATAAACCAGAATGCACTGAACTGAAGCCTGCCCCAGTGCTCCAGACAGCAGCATATGAATTAGAAAGATGCTTTATTACAGCACGCACAGGGATGTGGGCTTTGCTCTGCCACCAGGTTCACCTGCTGTCCACCAGAACGAGCAGGAGAGAGCCAAGGTGCTCTCCTTATGTGTGGCAATGGGCCAGCAGAGAAGGGAGTCTGGCAAGAATCTTGAGACCAGCAATCAGACAGTGAAACTTCACTGCCCTCTTCTTTGCAAGCAAGTCCTGTCAAATCTGAACAGCTCTGCAAGACAGTCACTGAGGCATGCACAAACCTTGCTGATGGTCAGTTATTACGAGCCCTGAACAGACCTAACAGCAATCCAGAGCACGGCAGAACCAGAGCCCAACCAGGGCAGAACGCAGGGCTGTCCCAAGGAATGCACGTGCCCAGGACACTCAGGGTGCTGTGGCAGCTGCTGGGGATGCTGCTGGGGAGCATCACTGAGCTCAGCACTGCAGCCACAGGTGGTCTTTGCATGTGTGGTAGAGACACAGTGAGCAGGAGGTGAATGCCAGCAATCAGGTACAACACACTGCTCTTCCTGCAGTGTTTGCTGACCCTGATGGCTTCTGGCCCAATATCACAAGTGGCTGCAACTCCACGCATTGAGGGGTAGACAAAGGAAAATGAGGAATGCTGGCTATTAACTTTGTTCACTGTTCAGGTACCAACATGAAGGTTTCCTTATCTTGGGCTTGGCGGGGGGGAGAAAACCTCTGAATTTATTCTCCCCAACTCTTTATCTATTTTGCAGTAATAACGGGTTTATGGTGTGTAAATATCCACTGGCATTCAGTGTGGCATTAATGAGATTTGTGTACATTTTGGTCTCGTCTTCCTTATCGGGCAGTCAGTGAACTACACAGATCATGGGTCTTTAATGTTTCTTCACGCCTCCAATCCTTTAATCCAGATTCTGCCTAGTTGTCTTTTTATTCTTTTAGCTCTAGACAGTAGGAGGGGCATTATACCGTAGCACTCAACCTGAACAAAGTACCCTAAAGGGAGTTAAAACTGTATATTGTACAGTAATTACAGAACAAATTCCTTCTCCTGATGTTCTACTGTTCTACTTCTGCCTTTCAGCCTCCAATTTGCATTCTAATTACCTCTTTTCATTGTGTAGCTGCTTTATGGAGCTATAATCTCTCCTTATTACCTTTTAGCCTCCAGGCTCAGCTCTCTGAATGACTCAGGAGCCAACAGGTCCCTGCACTGGCTCCTCACAGCCAGCAACACATTCCCTGTCCTTTGACCAGTTGCAATAGGGGCTCAGTGGACATGCTGCATTCAGCTGGAGGAGATGAGCCCTTCAGATCAGACACAGGAAGACAAGCAGGACCCAAACACTTCAGTTAATGGAGCATTTGACACCTATGGGCTCACTGGATCTCCAAACCCATCACGAAATATATCATGAACACAGGCATACAAATGGTTACTATGCCAGTGTTCCCAGTAAGGGGATCCTTTGCCACCAGTTCTGCTAACCAGTAAGGTTTCTGCCTCCCCAGGTTGCAGAGATGTTGTGCTGATGTGCTTCTTGGATTTGCCAATCTCCAAGTTCTAACAGACCACAAGGCAACAAAACTGCGACCAATAACTCCACTGTGTCGCCTTCACTGCTGCTCTGCTTGAATTCAGTTTCCAGAACCAGACAGCCACCAAAGCTGGTTGTAGCTCTCACTTTGTTCACTTTATTTTGCCCTCTCCCACAGTAGCAAACACCCAATAGTACAGACACACAGAGCTGCAGGAAAGGCTGCTGCTTCCCCACGAGGACGAGGCACAAGCACACACTGCACTGCACGGGGATGGCTCCTTCCCAGGGCACAGTATGGAGAAAGTGCTTCAGTAAGTGAGGAATGTTTGGGGGGAAGCAAACAAGCAGAACAATGTCTTACAAAAAGACAGAGAAAAGGGAGGAAAATGAAGTTTAATGGCAGTAACACTGAGCTTGAGAGAGGGGGTTACCCACTGGTATAGGTAACACTGTGTGGGACTCAGATCACAGACACCTGATCCCTTTGCAACCCAGGTGAGCCACTGATCATCTGTAAGGAAGCGAGGAGGAAGAAGCTGCAGAGAGCTTAGCTCAACATTCTGGAAGCTCCCCACTTGCCAGTAGATTGCCCTTCTCACCCTCATAACCAAGCTCAGCCCGTGCTTTGCAGCTCCTCGGTGTCACTTAACACATAATTCAGCAGGGACCAGAACAAGGAGGACAGCCAGGGCACATGAGGCAAGCAGGAATCACCACTGATGAAGGGCAAGAACAGACCCCAGCACCACAGAGCAGCACCAGCCCTGAGCACAGCACTGCTGCTCAGCAGCACAATGCCTAGGCACTGCACACCAATCAGTTCATCCTCTAATAGAAAGCAACATCCAAAAAGCTCAGCTTCTGCTGTCTTACAACAAACCACCCTGAAAGCCTACCCGTAGCATTGCAAAGACAGTAAATAAAGTAGCTGCTGAATAACACACAGAGCCTGCACTATGATTTGCCAAAGGAGCAGAACCTGAGGAACTGCACATAGGGAGAACCCCGGGAACAGTGCCATTAAAATGAAGACTAAAACTAAAATACAACAAAATAAGAGCTTTGATTAAGATTGCTGGTACAGAATGGAATACACACTTTTCCTCGAGCAACCTATCCTATCCTGCCATTGCTCAGGGCTTACCTGCAATGTGAGCACGAATGAAGCACTGAATGTGCACTGCAACAGAGCAGCTCTGTTGGAGAGCACAGGTCTGCCAGAGGTGAATTTCTTTGTAAACCTCCATAATTCACTTCAATTTTCAATCAAGATAGAGAAAAAAGTCTGTGTATATCAAAAATATCCTTTTTTCTATGTTTTTGAATATTCTGAATGCTGTCTGATACAGCTTTGGCTTTGAAATGCTAAAATCTTCTTTTATGTACTGAGATAGAAACAAAAAAGGTGGCTTAGAAATAAAGTAGGAGAATTACTACTCCTCAGAATTCTCTTTTGTAGAGAAGGAAATAAACACAACTGCTGAAATGACAAACACTTCTGAGAGCACATCTCAGCCCTTTGCAGAACTGCAGGAGGCATAAGCAGAGAAAGGGACTCGCGTGGGCCAAGGCTCTGCTGCCCTGAGAGCATTCTGCTTTGCCTGAATGAGAACTACCCTGCTTGTGGGAGGAGAGGCTTCCTCTGCTGTGGGAGCAGTGCTTATAAAGCAGCATTCCCCCGGTGTCTCTGAGCAAAGGGAAGAGCTGTGGGATGTGCTGGAATGGCAGAATTCCTCTCTTCCTAGGGAAGGGAGCACACACACCTCACACTGCTGCAACTGCTGTTTCAGCCTGTCAGGATCTTTTTGCTGAAGGTGACGCTCCTGGGGCTTTGGAAACTGTGAGCATGGGAAGCTCACATTCTATGATGCTATGAAGCTCCACTGACATACAGCAGGGCCAACACCAGGCATCAGAGCAGAATGTCATTCTCTGCTTTAAGCGAGTTGAGGTGCCCAGCTTACCTGCATGGGACTGCATGTGCTCCAGGAGATTGTTATAAAACTGGAACTGGATTCCACAAGCTCCACAGGTGTAAGGCTCTGTTTGGGAAAAATCAGTTCAGAAGAATTACACAGAGTATGTGGGGAAGCAGCACCCGTGTGTACTTCAGTCTGTGCAGCAGTGGGACAGCCTGAGATGAGTATCACTGCAGCTGTGTGTTTGTCACAGCAGCTCCAGAGGGCTGGGGCATGGCCACAGGGCTCTCCAGGGCTGGGCACGTAAGTGTCAGGATGCACAAAGCCCTGAGAAGCTGTGCTCCAACTGGGCCTCGCTAGCTCACATCTGCAGGATCATCCTTGCTCTTTTTAAGCCTCAGAGCACAGTGAGTGCATTCTACATCTGTTTATGTGCAATACCAGGCTCTGCTGTCTTCCCTAAGTAAGGCAAGGAGCACTGGGATGTAAGAATCTTGTAGCTCAGGAAGTTGGAACAGAGAATTGCCACCTAGGATGTGGCTTATTTTCTTTTTGGTGGCTGCTGAGAAGTGCAGTGAGATTGGGGCACAGCGAGTGCTGGCAGGCTGCACAAAGGTGGGGTGAGCGGAGCCGGGGGCAGGAAGAGCAGAACCCAGAGCTGTGCAGAGCAGAGCAGAGCCGCGTTCCAGAGCTGTGGGCAGGAGCTGGAGCCAGGGGAGAGCTGGGGGCAGAGCTCCATCATGTGCCGAAAGATACGGTTAGTTCTGTTCTAACAAGTGTGGGGAAAAGGCATTTCTTCAGCTGAATTAACCTAGCAGCACATGTTCGCAGTTGCTTGATTTAAATAGTAATTAGCTGAGTGCGTTAGTTGACAAATGTAACACCAAACCATGGAGCTGAGCTATGTTAGCACTGAAGCCTGTTAGAAACCTCTGGATAAATCAGCACGCTGCCACCAATCTATTTCGGAACAGGTGAGTGGACAAAGCAGAGTTCAGCACATGAGCATCTTCGCATACAGAGTCTATGACAATATACCATAAGCCTGTATCAACTTCCGAAAGGAAAAACATGTTTGTATCAGTGAAACAAAATCTACTGCATGTAAGTACAAGCACTGGCATCCCGAGTGGAAGAGCCAGAATACTGGAAAGCACAAGCCTGCCTGGGCTCTGTCTGTGAGATGTCTATCTCAGGTAGCAGAACACTGAATTTATCAGATGGCAACAGAGGGCTGAGAGGGAAAACACAAAAGGAAGCACAATACAAGCTGCACTTATATGCTGTAATGTTACACACTGCCATGCCTTCCCCCCAGAACACACAGCCCCTGAAATGAAGGAACAGCCCCAGCTGTCGAGTTGTGCTCAATGCTTTATTTAACTTCCTGCATTTTCCAGTGCTGCTGCTGCTGGGTTTTGCTGCAGTGAGCCATACCTTCCTCCTTCAGAAACTGCTTTTGAAGAAAAGGGAGAAACGTGGCAGCTGAGTGGACTAGAGGACTGCAACACACTGTACCCTTAGTGCACTCCAAAAGGTCTCTCATTTTGATTCCTGGAATCATGCTTTTGATCTTATTTCCAAAAGCCTCCTCCTACAGAAACAGCCAGCTCTGGTAACAAAGCCATTGCCTGCTTTTGAAAACTCATTCACTGTTCTCAAAATGCTGAAACATTTTCTACGACAAAGATTCATTGGAGTCCACAGTTTGCCACAGACAAAGAAATGTGATGTTAGAACAGGAGATAAAATATAAATTCATCACACAAATCAGAAGTTCTTCCCAGGATGGAGGGAGGGATGCTCAGCATTCACACGGTAATGAACCCAGGGCTTTCCTGATCCCTGCCCTTTTGAGATGTCAGCTTGCAAACGCCTGCTCACAGCACAGGGAGCAATCAGAGCTGGCAGTGGGCTGCCTTGGTGCTGGAAGGTGGGGAGTAGAAAGGGACAGTCTGTGTCTGAAAGCAGGCAGAAACCATCCCTGCTCACACTGAGGTTTCCAGCACCTGGCTGGGATCTGTCCCCCACTGGTGCTCTAAGCTGAACAGGGGACCCACAGGTCCCCCTATGGGAGCAGTCCATGCCCAGTCTGCTCGCACAAGTGAATCCCTTCTCTCTCAGCTTGGTCAGTGGTGCTACAGTGAAAGCTCTGACCCCTCAGTGCTGTTGCTTTAAGGCCCAGGGAACATCTATGCTCCCCAGCAGCCCAGATCATGCTGGGTGGCCAAAACAGCCTTGTGTATAAACAAGGAATAGCCATGCAGTTAGCTGAGAAAGGGCTCGGAGACCTCCAATCCACAGCAGGACAGCCCAGGAAGCCCAAACCACACTGCTGGAAACATCTCTGGTCTCCCTGAGCCCTTTGTTGCTTCTCAGGAACCAAATCCTGCTATTCTGTAGCTGAGGGGCCCAGGAGTCATGGTAGGAGCAACAGGAGCCCCTTCTGATGAGAACCACAGCACAGCTGAGGTTGGAAAGGAGACCTCTGGAGTCCATCTGGTTCAAACTCTCTGCTCAGGAAGGGCCAATGACAGAAGGCTGTGCAGGACCTCATCCAGGTGGCTTTTGGAGGGACATCCAGGCAGGGACATCCCTTGGCATGGGCTCTTCTCCCTCCAGCCTCCTCTGCTGGCACTGCTGAGCAGCTGCTGGCACACACACTGCCTGCTGGTCCTGATGCCTGCAGCTCCAGCTCACACCTCTATCACAGCTCCCAGAGCCCCCTGGGGTTACAGGAGCTGGGTACAGGCAAAAAAGTGCTGCTGAATGTAAGGAGAGCTTGGGGACACGTACTGCTATGCCAGAGCATACCACCCCACACCCTGATGTGCTGGAGTACTCGCAGGTCTCCAAGCTACTGACTGCCACCAGCGCATCCTGCAAAAGACTTTGCACTGACCAATGAACCAAAAGTATCACGCAACCCACGACTCATGGTATGCAGCACAGCACTCTCACACATCTCCAGAGGGCCGAGGAGAAGTGATGCAGCCCACCTCCGGATGAGGAGCTCCATCACACTGGTACATCACGTGGCACAGCTGGTGCTGCCTGCAAATACTTTTGCAGAAACCCCAAAGCACCAGCAGCTGCTGAAATCTCCTCAGCCTCTTTAGCTACATGGAACGGTCAGTGCTGGCTGTTCAGCTTCAAACATCTCTCCCCAGGGCTATCATTAGGTGTGTTTATTACTGCTTTAACTATGTATCTCCAGTGAACAGGGGTCTGGAGCAAGACAGTAGGCCCTGCAGGCCAAGAGAAAGCAACAGCACCATTTGTGCTCAGTTAAAACAAAGCACTGTTTCCCATGCTAACTCTCAATGCCACTTCTAAGCCAGAGAGAAGAGCAGAGCCACATCTTTGCACACACTGGCCACAGACCGATGCAAAAGGCAGTAATCTCCTAGGGAAATGCCATCACACACAACAACAAATGGGAATTTCTCCAAAGCAACTTCTGTCACCACCACCCACTTCTGACAGCGAAAGAAGAGCTACATGAAGAGGTGCTACCAAATATGCTCTAAGAAGGGAATCCCTGTATTGGTATTACTTTGATTTCTCTTCCAATATGAACTCCCATGTTCTCAATAAAACTCCCATTTCTTTCTCAGATTTGCAAATGGAGAAAGAAGTGTCCAGTGCAACTGTGGCCCTGCCACCACACTCAGGGCTGTCCCACAGCACGGGACAGAAACCCAGGGCTGCGGGGCTGGCATGGACTCCTCAGCACAGACACAACCAAAGGAAACACAACTAGATGGTGATGTGATGGCAGCGCTATCAAGAACAGAAAAGGATGTATGGCCAACAAGAGAAACCGAGCCGACATCACGTGGGATCCCATCACCACCAAACAAACCTTCAGAAGAGATTCGGATTGTGAGTTTAAAGCTCATTTACACTGAGCATTTTTGCTACTTTCCATTAAACTAAAGCTGCTAAGCTGGAGAGACACCCTTCCTCTCTACCACACTATTTCTGTTCGATTTCCTCATTGAACATACCCTAAAAATCTTATTTAGCAGGTTTAGATATCAACAAATGCTGTCATTTTCCAGTAGATTTTTATTTCTTCCAAAGGCTGTATTTTAAGCTATCTGAACTAAAGAACTTTCTCTTTTTTGCCTCATTTTTTTTTCGTTTCTTCTTGATGCCTTGCAGTTTCATTCAGCCTTCTTAGCTTAAAGGTGGTGCTACCACAAATTCTTGTTTTACCATGCAAATTCTTATTTTACCATACAACTGTCTATAAAGTCCAAGTCAGTGGTTTAAAGCTGGATTGTGCTGTAAACCTCAAATCATTGCCCTTGAGGCTTTCTGAAGCCAGACAAGAAGTGAGACACAGGGACCCAGAAGTCTGGGCCATAACACACCCATGGTTACTCCGTGCCTCTGCTGAAGCAGGCTGCACAGCTGCAGCCAAATGCTCTGCTGCTCTGCTGGGAGAGGGCAGAGAGGAAGGCAGCAGCCTTGCTTACTGAGCACGACACGTACGTTCATCCTTTTCTGGGGCTTTTTCCATACCAGACTCAGGATGACAATCACTGGAATATTTCACAGAAGATGGCCTTCAAATATTTTTTTTGCCTCTTGAGAATTTAGTACAGAAAAGCCCTGCGTATGTCAAGACTCAGCAAAATGACACTCCACCAAGGAGTGTTTTCTTTAAAGTGACCCTGCACTGCCTTGGATGATTAACAACACTGCAACAAGCCAGTTTCATCTTTCACAATTAGGCCACGCCATTGCTTCTGGACCTTGCCTAGTTCAGCAGTAACAACAAGCTCAGTGTGACTGGAGACCACTGCGGAGGCAGCCCAAGGAAACACATTTCAGCAGACAGCACTTTCAAAGCACTTCAGAACTCCCAGATTTCACCAAAAATCCAGAAGCTGTACAGCCTCTTTCCAACCCTCCCTTGCAGGAGGTGGGCAGCAGATGAACAGTCCTCTATTCACCCTGTGGCATCACCATGCCCTGATAGGAAAAGGTCCCCTTCTATGTTAACAGGCTCACATGCAGCCTCAAAGTTTGGCTTTGCCAAGCAGATCTGGTCCTGCTGCTTTTTTATGGGCAGTAAGATGCCAGGTTTCTCAGATAAGGACACCAGTACCTGAATTCCCTATGACAAGGAGTGGGGCTGTGTCCAGGGAAGAGACATCTTGATTTCAACACTTTCCATTTTAGCTGCCTTACTCCCACTTACTGCTCTCCAAAGCATTGCTTCCAAGTCTATGTTAAGTAGTGTTAGCTGCTGACTCTGCTCTGCTCGTCCTCCCCATCACTGTCTTTCTCTCCTAGACGTGTGGTACTGCAGCTGGGATGGTGACACAGCATAATTTGGCTCAGTGACCACAGAAGACCCTGCTCACCTTCTCTGGTAACACACCACAAAATTAACATCCACAACAAGCAAATGTTACAGAGAATCAAGCGTTTAACAGGCCAAACCATGCAGCTCTTGGGCTGCTCAACTGGGACATGGATTCACCTCCCAAACCTGGGGATTGTTCTTTGCAGCAGCAGAGCTAGTGATAAGCAGCAGATGGAAGGAGAGGGGAGGGTCCATCCTGTCATTCTCCGCACATTATCTCCAGCTGCTATCCTGCCTGTGTGAAATCTGCTGGCTGGAGCATAAGAGAAGACAAGTCAACCTTGCCAGAGCTATTCCAACAGTTCCCATCATACACGTGAACACTGAGCCACATGGGATTTGTTCCAGCCACCGAAACACAGCCATGGAAAGAAGCAAATGGGGATATAATGACAGCTCTTCAAAAACAAAGTTATGGAGAGCTCTGCTTGGACACCCAAGCACATATATGTCCACAGAGCTTTCCACAGCCTCCATTCACCAGTGCGTAGCAGCAGTGAGAACATTCAGATTAACTCCTGAGAACACAAGAAATAAAAGAGAGGAGACGGTTTGGTGGAAGAGCTGGAAAAGAGAATGAGACACAAAGGACAGAGCACAAAGATGGAATCACAGGGAAAAGCAGGGCTAGGGAAGAAGATGTGAGAAAGACGTAGGAAGGAGGGAAAGGGAAGTTTATACATCGCCATGCACCAGTCTGCTTGTAGGAAGCATGTCAGCTATCTAAATCAGAAAAGAAGTGCTTCCAACCAGAGCTCCAATCTCCTCAAACCAGTCCTAAGCAGCTCTCTCACTGAGCCACCAAAATAAACTGACCATACCTGTGGTGCAGGCAGAAACAATTCTTACAATGAAAGAAGATGAGCAAATCGTATTAAATCAACCGCACAACTTTTAAGAATTTCAAGCCTTTGTTGTTTTTTTTTCCCACTAAGAGTTGCAGTAAACAGATTCAGAAGGATGAGCATGGTGGTACAAGGAGATGGCGAGGAGAGTCTGTGAGATGTCATAGCAACAGTGGGTCAGTATTTGATACCAGTTCAGGCAGAACTGAATTCTTCAGCAATTCAGTGCAGCCATTCAGTAGTTTTGTGCGTACTTCTTGTCAGCAGTTCCTGGACCTCTTCCCATGCTATAAGTTCTTTTCTCCTCCTGAACATCTTATCATGAGCTCGTCTGCAGACAGGAGGTTTTACAATACACCCTTCTTGAATTCAGGTACAAGTTATTTGATAGGAAGGAAGGTAACTCTTTCCTTCTTCCATAATGACATAGACTCTACTTGACAGGAAAAAAACAAAGGCTGCTGTTTTCAGAGGGCTCCACAGAAGTGAGAAGCCCAAAAAGCACACTGGCTTTTAAAGATGTGCATGTAAAGGCTTTGAAACCCTCCAAACAAAGCACTCATATTGCCTACAGAAGACACGGCATGGGGGAGCAGGCTTGCTGAAGCAAGCGGCCACTTTCAGAGCAGCAAGTCAGGCTAACAACTCCTGACAGTCATTGAACTACATCTGCCTTCTGTCACATCTAACAGCCTGCCCTGGCTGACTGCACACAGACCTGGCAAGCCAAGCTCTCCTGACTGCTGCTTCCCAAGTGGGATAGGGCTGGAAAGTACAAGTACCTGAAACACAGAGACGAGCTCACCTGATGGGTTCTGCTTACATCTCTTTTCTTTAGGTTTTTCTGTCCCCGAATGAACAGCTGTAATTGTGGTGAAGGCTTGGGTTAGTACAGGATGGTTCCCAAAACAACACTCAATATTTCAGAAACAATTTTTTTGCCCGTTCAGTATCACCCACTCTGCTACTGTAAGCAGGTTATCCAACACCCCTCCGCTCCCTTTTTATGCAGTTGTAGAGCCCCCTCATTTGGTTCAGAGCAGACATAAACCCCCACGGCAGACACGGTGCAACACACCCCAAGGAGAAATCCCTTACCTGTCCATTGCAGGCAGCAGCACTGTGTACACCACGTGTTTTGGTGCCCTTGCATGGGGAATGAAAGGAGGCCAGACTTTTCTAATGGCAATTTATTTATCTCTGCATCAAGATGCTGAAATTATATTACTTCTGGTCTGTCTGTTAAGCTCCATTTAGGGAGCGTGTGGGAGAGGCAGTGTTCCACTTGAGGTCAAAGGAATACACAGACAGTATGAAAATCTTGTAAAGACTAGAAATGGTGTTGTCTTAGAGATTGTCCAGGCCAGTGGTTATGTTTAGTTACCACTACTTGGTCTTAAAATTCAAAAAGAGTTGTAGAAATGGGGTAAATTCTGCTCCCACATCTCCACATCTCTTGTGACGTCCGTATAGCAAACTCACAAACAGCTGGACACAAATTACACTGATGTGTAAATATAGTGTCACAGTTAGCATCACTGTAATATGCAAACCACTGTTCTATTGATGGTCCTCAGAGCTCTCTTGTTTGTTGCAAACAGATTTACTTCACAAATACTTCTCCGATGCACAAAGAATGAATACTCCTTTATCTTCATCCACATTCCCCTTTTCTACCTCTTTGATCCCCACTGAAAAAACCACCCAGGTACTTTAGTACTCTACCTGGGAGCAGAATCTCCATATCATCATGAATCTGGAGAGGAGCGACAAGAGGACGATACCCCAGGAAGGACAGCTGTTTGCAAGCTTAAAGTAGTTTCCCCACATATATGATCACCGATTGCAGCTGATTCCTGTTCTGGAGAGGGATGTGGGAAGCTATGGCAGGAGGCAGTGAGCACACTTACCGCTGGAGTTCTGCGAGTTGCTGTTTGTTTCTTCAAAGTTGTTCTGCGCTTTGCCTTCCACTCTCCTGCTGAAAGCACTTTCTGCTGGGTGGAGAACAAAGCAGGGATGGTGACTGACCAACACTGGACATAGGACTACACAGAAAGGAGGGACACAACATTCCCTCTGTGCCACATAACTGCATTCCCTGAATATAGCCAAAAAGTCCAGTATCATCTCATTTTGGATGAAAATGGGCTAGATTCACTGAAGAGATAACAGATAAGATGGTTTCTTTCATTGCCTTGTGGCTGAGGTGGCCTGCAGTGGCTGTTAAGGAGCCTATAAAACCAGTCCTAGCTGAACCAAGAGCGTCATGGCTTTCCTGCCTGCAGAAAAAAGCAATTGTTATCTCACCCTTCCTGAAGACAACATGCAGCCCTCAAAGCTTCTGGCATAAGTGTCCAGATCTGCAGATGGTACTCTGGTCCTCACCACGATGTTGAGAGTGTCACCTACTGAATCCCCATGCCAGCTCTCCCCATACTTCCTAGTCATCAGCTTTGCTAAACATCCTGAAATGTTTAAATTGCGAGGACCCACGGGCTGCCCCTGAGTCTGGAAAAGCTTTTGTGGATCCTCTGCCCTGCTGTGCCGGCCAACAGTAACATCACTGCCTTGCCCTGCTAAGGCCATGCAGGCAGGACCTGTTGTGGCACCCTGCTGACACACAAGGCTGGGCTGCTCCCAGTAACTGCAATATAAGGATTCCTCGAGTGGGCAGGGGTGCAGTGTCCTGAAATGTCACTGCACGGTGACATTTAGGGTTAGAGTTGCCAGCCATTCCTCTCAGCCCAGTGTGCCTTAGCACAACTTCAGTACAAGTAGTGTGCATTATTGCCTCACTTCAACTGGGTTTGCAGTATCTGGGAAGGTGACTCGAAGGATCAATGGGAAATCAGCGACATGAATGGCGAATCTGCCAAACTAATGTGTGTGGCCCGTGCTGCATAGACTCTTCTCATATGTCACCCAGCAGGTTCAGCTGAATGTGGCTGAGCAAAGCCCTGCTGGGCAAACTGCACAGGGAGGTCATGTGGGAAAAGAAATATTTAATTCAAGACTGACGGGGGCTGCTGCCAATTGATTTGGGGTAACCGTGTCATTTGGTATTTCTGCAGACAGCTGGAGCCATCAGCCCTGTGGTGCCTCCCTCACACTGAGACCCCAGGCAGCTCTGGGCTGTAGCGAGGTTCTCACACAGAGTCTTTCTGCCTGATGTGGCTGCAAAATATCTGCCCATGAATTTTGTCTCCTGAATCTTCAATGGACTTTTCCAGTGCTAGCGGGCACTGATTCTTTCTAAAATGCAGAATAGGGCAACTTGGTAATCAAATCAATTAAACAGTCACATTAAACAGGGCTGAGAAGGAACCAGAGACATTATCCAGTCTGTCCCCTTTGACAGATAAGTAACAGAAAGGAGAGGCCATACGTAACCAGCAAACCAGATGGCACAGAGGGAGCACAAAACCATGACAAGATGGGACTTGGCCAACCTACCCCTAAAGAGACCTAGATTCAAATCCTGGCTTATGTCACAAGTGAAATTGAGGTGGAGGTTTCCAAAACTGTAAAAAACTTGCACGGTGATTTTGTCCTCATCCCCAACCATGTCTGGTGTAAGAAAAAAAACGGGTTTAATGCATCTTAGTGTATCCCCCCCTGCACAGAAGAGGGCAGCGGACACCAGTTCTCTCTCCTCTCTGCACCTGAACTGTCTGCATGTGAAGCAAAACTCTCTGTAAAGGCAGAGTGCCAGTCCACCAAGGGGCTGCAGATATACCGTCAGTGGAATGGCAGTCCTCCATCCCTGGCACTACCCAGGCCCACATGGAGTGCCTTTAACTGCTGCACTTGGAAGGCATCCCTTCTGGAGGCTGTCTTCCCGATAAGTGGTCAATGCATTTGTACCAGAAATCCAGTCTGCCGCTCAGATTGCATGTGTACAAGAAGCTGCCCTGAAACACATCTTGGAAAACACACTACCAGACAGATATGGTCGGACCCCCAGGCAGTTATTTGTTTCTTGAAGGTCAATGTACCAGACTCAAGCGTTGTGAGATTCCTTCCCACGTACAGGAAGAGAACAGCTTGTTTTTTACCCAATGTACTGATATACCTCTTGGTTAGAGAAGCGGGGGAAAAAGATGTCTGCGTGTATAAATCACCTTTTAGTTATTACTTAGATAAATCTGGACCCATGGTAACACCCAGTTAGGCTCTTTCTGCTTCTGAAAGAGACACAAGACTGGAAGAAGTCATCGCAGGTTTACATAAAAATGAAAGCGGTTCCTCAGCTTGAACACCTAAATTGGTTGAACCAGGCAGACCCCAAATCAGGGCTCGAATGAAATACATTCTTAAGAGGTGCAGCAACAGTATGGAAATTTGGGACCCAGAAGCTGTAAGATAGGTTGCTCACTACAACAGCTGGCAGCTGTGGATGTGTGTAATCAAACAAAAACTACCTTGCACAGCATCTTGTGGCCTCTCCCATCTCTGCCTCCCTGCATCTGTCCATGCCAAACATTTCAGGGGTTTTTAAGGAGCTAATTAATCATCCCTTCTTCTGCACTAAGACAGAGTGTTCATCAACTGACCCCACAGATGTACCCGAGCAATTCCCTGCTGCCTGGACACGTGAATGCTATGTCTCGTATCCTATTTATTTTCTTTTTTACATTTGATCTTGTTTGGAAGGATGGAACAGGGACTACAGGAGAATCTACCTTGAGTTTCCTGACACTTCTACGGTGGTTCCATCTCTGCTGGTGCCCAGCCTATCTCCCAGTGGTTCCTGTGGGGAGCGGAGCACTGAGAAAACACCTGTACTCCATCTCACTTGCTGAGGCACAGGCCTAACCCTGCAAATATCAGCTTGAGAGAAAGGAAAACTAAAAGCCAAACAAAGCCGAAAAAAATCCCAAACGACCCAACCCAAATCCCTGTACCTGACAAGCTAATAAAGCCAATCCTTGTCAGAAAGCTCTCCTGTTTGTGACACCAGGATTTGAAACAGGGTTCTCTGCATCTTGTGGTTAGTGCGATGCTTTAAAGAACAAAAACTTGTCACTGGGTTATAAAGACCTTGATGATCTAATTTTTACTTATATTGTGCTAAAGGATCTAAACCCCTCAGCTGCTTCTTGGAGTAACTTTTCAGGGACAGTCACGGATGGAGCAGACTGAGCCCAGCAAGAGTCCAAAGCCAACCCAGGACAGGGCTGGATCTAAGCAGTTAAGAAAGTGGACGGTAGAAAGGCAATTGGTACCTGTGATGGCCTTGCTTCCTGGGGATCCGGAATTTGGAGCGCGGAACATCTGGGATTGGGACGTCGGTGGGACGCCGGGAGGGGTGCGGTGCAGGAGGGTGGAACATCGGTTTATTGAAGTCGGTGTTTTTTTGCTGGATTGGCTCCCCTGCGTCTTCACTGCCACGAAGAGTGGAGATCGAGAGAACTCTGGATATGAACACTCAGAACTAGTGCGTGGACAGTCAGTCAGCTCCCAGCTTGTGTGCCTGCTGGGAGGGTTCTTTCTAACAGCCATGCTCATGAATCCCTTGCATGGGGACCTGCAGCATCTGTGGATTCACTGATCCCGTGTAACAAAACTGTTTTCCCTACTCACCGGAGGGGACAATTCTTGAAGTTGAGTTAGTTTCCTTCCACACCTTTAACTGCTATGTGACCAACCCCTTCTTCCTGCAGTAGGAATCACCCCATCCACCTCGGAGTCCTACTTGACTTCCATGGCCTGGCTGGGTGTACCTGCATCTTTGTGCTCCATTTCTTTATCAGGAAGAGACTGAACCCCAAGTGCAGGTTTTTCATGTGCCAGTCAGAGCTCTGCACAGGGAGAAGCTTACACCTTTGCTCCTTGAGCCTTACACATATCCTTCACAGCACAGATTCACAGCTACACTCCTTGTCTGTCTAACATAATACAAAGAAATGAATTACGAGGCAGAGTTCTCATCTTGCAAGTCAGAAAAGGCCTTTTGGTCCCCATCTCCACACAAATGCTGGTGGCATACGGAGAAATCCCAAGTATTACTGGGATATGCTCTTTGAATTGCTCTGACCTACATTTTAGTCTCTGCAATGCACAGTGAGGATCACCGGGAATTTTTAATGCCAGAAGTGACACAAAAAACCTTTGGGAGGACGGCCCTCTCTCTAGGCTCCAAGGGTTAATAAAAAAATTACAAAAATGGGGAAACAACCTAACAACTGCCTTCATTCCTCAGGGATTTTTTCCACTCAACTCTGAATACGACTCCTGAAACCAAGTGCCACTGCAACCATCTGCCAAGAAGCTCTAAGGAACAGGGTTCACATTACCCACAGCCAAAATTCATTAGCAGCAATTTCTACACGTGATAATTTGGGGTGCCTACAGCTAGAATGGATAACACCAGCACCTGCTAATCCTCTACTGTAACTCAGTAATTGAGCAGCTGTAAGCCATGCGCTGCCACAGCAGCACAACAGCATGGGTAAGGAGAGAAGTCACAGCCTGGGACCGCACACATTTCCAAGATCACATGAGACATTACAAATCTCACCTGTCCCTGCCAGTGGTCAGCAGCATGGCAGAGTGATGATGTCAAAGCAACTTGCAAACAGATACTCAAAGGAAACATTTTTTTGCTTCATTTTATATGTTACAGAGCTCCAAGATGACATTCCCTATGTGTGTTTTAGCGTACTTCAGCAGGAGAGTCTGCACTAGGTTCTCCCACAGTTTGGGTCAAAACACTTCTTCTCTGCTTGTTCTCTTGCCAGCTGTATAGGCAGGACGCTTGCTTTTGCTTTCTGGACTTAATTTCTTTTCCATTTACTGACAAACTGCCAGCAAGTATGTAGTCAGGTATGAAAATGTCCTGCTTATGTGTCGTCTAGTTTCCAGTGAGGCCCAGCCTCACAAATTGTTGATTTATCTCCCAATTTATACCAACTGACAGAAGAAGCAATCAGCCACGTATCCAGCATCAGAACAAACAGTCCTCACAGATCCTCAGCAGCCCAGATTCTGCTCCCTTTGTGAGATCTGAAGGAAGAAGTCTGAGCGATATGAAAGCCTCCAAAATGACTTCCTTCTCTTCCCATCTTCGTCGAATAGGATGTGGTGGCCTGCATCAGGAATGAACAGACTGACTGCCTGGTAGCATCCATCAGCAATCCGTGATGCAGCAGGAGACCCAGCTTTAGTCCCTTCACTCTCCAGCTGTACATTTCAAATTCACACCCTACATAAGGCTACTCCATCTGACACACGGCACAGACAGAGTTTGAATCGGTGAGGCAAGATAGAGAAAAGAATATTAGTACTCTAGCAGTCTGGAGGATGCTGCAACAGTGAAGGAGAAAGTCTAGCAGGCATTTCAACATGTCTCCCTGGAAGACAGACAAATCCACGCTGCCACAATGCATCACCATAACAGAACAGGTTATCAGAGTCTCTGAGCAGCTTACCATACTGCAGGTAGAAGTTTTCACTGATTTGTGCACCATATTTCTTCAGAAAGATCTTGCCAGGATAGATGGGAAATATGGCTAAAAATGTCATTCAGATGGTTTGGATGGTATTATACCACTGCTGCTGGAGAAAGATCTCTCTTTAACGGACATGATGGAAAGGGATTCCTTAGCAATGGCCTGAAATTCCATACGTTAGGTGGAAACCTCTGATATTGGAACTTTCCAAGGGAAAAAAACAGTCCTGAAATCTATCAGACACTTCATGTGCTTCTTTTTACAAACACTTCTGTTGTATAAGAAATTAAGGCACTTCAGGTTTGGAGAGGGAAAAAAATCTGAACTCTCAAGTTTCACTCAATGACATGGAGGAAGGAAAGACAAACAACTGGAATCTACTTTTTATTTTCTTGGTCAGGCAGGACCTGAGGGGATACCAGACATACTACCACAAAGAACTGCTTTCCTTAAGAGAAAAAGCCCTGATGTCACCTATCTTTAAGAAACACTGCAAGTATTTGAACATCTCTTGACGAACAAATTGTATCCAGTGCTCTTTACAATAAGAAAAGTAACTGAGTGGTCAGGCTTGATGAATTTCCATGAGCACCTCAGGCATCAGCATGCAGGAGGTCTGACCGTCTCCTCAGAAGCTCAGTCTGACCACAGGGCTGGCAGGGCAGTGGTCTCATGAGACAGATTCCATCCCACAGCCTCCGGCAGGCACAGAGATGGCAGCCAGGTCAGCCAGGAACCTGGGTCATCAGGAAGGTTCTCGGTGATGAAGCACACCTGTGGTCAAGCTGACAGGTCAATTCACAGGTCAGAGGCAAGATCTGGTCTCACGAGGACCAGCAAGGTCAGACACAGCTCAGCAATCCTTAAGGAGGTCCAGGGCAATGGGGCTGGTTTAGCATTAAACGTGGAGGTTGGTGGCCCTGCAGGTGGCAGGGGGGTTGGAGATTCATGATCCTTGAGGTCCCTTTCAACCCTGGCCATTCTGTGATTCTGTGACGCGAGTGCGGTGAAGCGAGGAAGTCGGGGTCTGATCAACAAGACCCACTGACAGGCAGAGGCACGTCTGCAACCAAGAGACTGATATCCCATAGGGTAGCACAGGCAGAGAGACTGACACAGCTGAGCTGTCGCTGGGGTTTGGTGTGTGAGCGGAGGCCTCACGTGAGGCTGCTCAGCGCCGTCAAGACTTATTAGCACTCTGAGGACCTGCCATCACATCAGATTTTCATCCCAATGGCTGTGGATAGCTGTGCAGACACCACAGCTCTCACCACACGCTCTCATTCTGTGGAGTCTGGTGCCATACAGCAGTTACCAGGAAATCCTGGACTTAAAAAGATAAAACCTAACTCAGAGGCTTTTCCAGCCTGTCCACATCCCTAACACACCAGGTTTTCTCTGTAAGCACAACATCTAAGAACATCTGAAGTAGCACAGTTACCTTCAAATGTGGGACAACAAACATGCCTCCAATCCTACAATTCATTTTCTTTGGAAACAGCATCTGACCCCCTTCCCAAACTGAACAGATCTGTTGGCCAATAAAAACACTGTGAGTATCAATATTCCAAAAGAGTAACAACTCAGGGCTTTTTCCTAAAGCTAGAACTATCTCCTGACTACCAAAAGAGGACTTCTGAAGGAGACATTTGGCATTAACAATTCCAGTGACCCCTACAGCAGAGTGCTTTGCCAGACAGCAGATATCGAGCAGCAATGACAAAAATTATCCTGGAAGGCTCCATAGACTCTGCAGGATATAAGTCTTTGTTTTAGCCTCTTTGCAATAACTTTAAATCCATCATCACAGAAAGACAGGCTCCGGAAGGGAAGTTTGTACTCCAGCAGAGAGACCTAAGAAGCTGGATTGGTGATACTGAATTGCATTCTTTATTCTATCAGGCTAATTTTGCAGCATTTGTCATATAATACCACAGCCATGGTAAAGACAGAGTCTCAGCTTTACTTCCGGTGACTGCTGGGGACTGAGAAAAGCCAGTTATGCACTGCATCAGAAACCAGGTGTTCACAGCTACATCACAGGACTTTGGTTGACAGGAAGAGCAAGGTGGGAGGATGTATAGGCCAGCCTGCCTGGGAGCTAATCACACCCTCTTGTGTATGCTCATCAGGGTTAGTGGTTTGTCACTGTAAATCATAAATCTTACTGGTCATGGCAACTAAGAGAGGAAAAAAAAAAACGTAAAAAAAAAAGGGAAAAAGTTTATAAGGAGGTTTTAAACCTTGTGGTAGTATTATCCTGATCTGTTCTTAAGTGACCAATTAGTAAAAGTTACTTGCTGTAAGGACTGGACATGTTCTCTCTGTGACTACTGTCTAATCTGAAGTAGGGACAGGCTTTTTCTTCTTTGCAAAGGCTACTACACAAACCACAGTCCAAGAATGGCTCCAACCTCAGCATTCAAAACAGTGTGCCACCTCCTCCAATACTCATGACAACTGGGAAAGCCACACCTTCCTGCTTGACAAATCCCTCCCCTAGACAGTTGAGATCCTGATACTTCAGAGCTCAGGTTTTCACTCAGCAGCTCTCCTAACACCTGATTTTCTGACTTCACCCAAATTACAGTTTCAGACTGACCTGACTTACAGCAGCCAAATAACACACACTGAGCTCACAGCACAAGCCCTCAGCCTTATGTTGGGCAGGTGACCCCATGACTGCACTCTGCACAGGAAGAAGTACCTCCATGGACCATTTGTATCTGCAGTCAGATCTGCACAGCCTGCCTCAGGCAAATTCCTCTCAAAGAGGAATGGCTGTGTTTTCCTTTTATAGGATAGCCTGGACTGGAACCAGCAGCTGCAGCCTATTATTACAGATGGCTGGGAGGAGGGAGAGAGATCCTCAGTGATAAATTCCCTTGAAATGGGATGTACTGGGAAGATAGTGATCTGTTCTTGTGGAACAGAGATTCAACATACACTACTCACAGCACACAGCTCCTTAGCTATACAACCACCATATTTCTTTCATTGTCTGCATGTGAGTGGTCTGCATGTGCACTGACACCAAACGTTGGTGTCAGTGGGTCCATCTATTCTATGAGATTGAGCTACTGCTCTTCACCCCCAGCAGCTTTTCTGAGCACCTGATGACACCCAGGTTAAGACTACTGTCTACCCTGGGAAGTGGAAGGTGCAGGGATGTACAAACATAAGCACTGAGTTAACTCTCATGGAGGTAAGCAGGTCAACTGCTGGCAGAGGTTTTCTGTGCCCCACATCTTCCACCATTGAGCTGGTCTATCTCCATTCTTCAGAGAACCTACATGGGTGCTGCCAAGAGCCACCAGGCCTAGACCTACCATCAAAGTAATGGTCTGGTGGATTATGTTCCCTATTTATTTCTACAGAAGTCTAAAACTAAACCTGCCTTATTACAATTTAGACCTCAACTGAAACTCATTTTGGCGAGGAAGGAGTGTGCACTCCCTCTGCTGGCTGCAGATAAGCAGCTAACAAAATCGACTTAATCTAACGAGCTCAAGTTCATCCATCCCCATCATCAGCCAAACAGCTGGCAGCCTGGCAAACATGGGCAAAAGAGCAACTATGCTGGCTCACAGCACATGAACTGCAACACCACGCAGCACCATGCTATGAAAAAAGCATAAAGTTTAGGGGCAAAGAACTTCTCTGCATACTATTAAAGCATCCTAAACCAGCACGTAGGAAGAGCTTCTCAACTATTTTTACTAGACTTATGCACTGAATTACACTGAATTGCTCATTACAAACTGCCCTTTGTCTGGGGAGTGCAGACTGTAGTGTCGTGCAGTATGCTGAGAACTGCCTTTTCCCGAGCTCCCTGAAATAAATATTTTATTGCCTGTGATTTAGTAGCAAGCTGCCAAGGTAATTCACATGATTTTGAAAACCAGTTTGAACTTGCTGTCTGCAATAGTTTCGCAGAAGCTCCTAAGAAAGATGCTTCCCCACAAGGATGTGTGTTGATTACTTAGGGGAGGCCAGAAAAGTTCGTGCGTCTCTTCGTAATGAAGACTGTGGGCACTGGAGCTTTCAGTTAAGCAACAAAATGAAGTATCAAGCCCTAAGGAACACGTGAAGAATGGCATGGGCTTTGGTAAAAGCTCAGTGACATCAGACACCTAACAGTAACAGGGCTCCTGTAGGAGATTCCAGCCCAGCCTTGCAGTGCCCTGGTCAGCACATGATCTGCAGTCTGCCAGCTGCAACCCCACAAGGTCCAGTGGAAGGATCCACAAAATTAATACACCCTCCTGGCAGCCCTCATCTTTATCAGCAACCACTGTATATCACAGTCTGTAATGAAAGATTTCCAGCAGGATACTCACTAATAGGTGCATGCAGTGCCACGTGCTCTTGGTATGGAGTGTAGTATTTGTACTGCTTGCCACAGAATTCACAGGTATAATTGCCAGTTTCTGTGAAGATGAAATACATTAAAAAAAATCAGAAAGGAGTGCAGCAACCTCTCACAAAATCACTGACTTCTTGTCTCTTTACATAGAAACTAGGCCAGGTGACAAAAAGAACACTAGAGCTTTTTCCTCTTGCACTGGGAACTTAACTGCCCTATAATTGCCTTAAAACTCTTTTCCCAGAAAAGGCAGCAGTTGAAGCAAGTATCCAGTGATGGACCAACTCCAGCAGAACTGAACAAGGTACAAGAGATTGTCTGAAATTTCAGCAGGTAAGTGTGTAAAGCAAAAGAGAGAATCCGTTTTTAAAGTCTACACTACAGACAATTTTGTCTTCTATTTACAGATGGTATGTGCTGCATGGACAACAGGGACACTCAGATCAGGAAATAGAGCTGTCAAGTTCAAGTCTTAATTACAGAATGTTTATATTGGAATAGATTTCTCTTGCAATGAGTTTTTCTGTGCCAATCTGTGTTTTGGGGGTACTTGACAAAATGGAGCAGGGTAACCACACACAGATACCTTCTGTTCCTGCCAGTGCTGGGAAGTACAGAATTGATAGTGAGCTGCAAGCTGAAGCAAAACCCAGGGTTCATCAACTGTATCCAAAATGGAGATGAATCAGGAGGACATAATTTGGTCCCTTTTTTGTTTCTCTTGAATGTGTTTGGTGAACCCACCACAGAGGCAGTGTGCATATTAACACTGCCAGCTCTGCCAAAACACCTTTAATCACCACCACTTTGCTTTTCTTTTAAACTTCCTCCCTCTTCTCTTAACAGAGCTCTTGAACACAAAACATCACAAAGCTGCACTTCTCAGGGCCAGGACTGGTGATGGCTGGTGTTCACTTGAACCTAAAGGTATCTTTCACCATCCATGAGGTCCCAACACCTTTGCTAATGCCAGATTTGAAACCCTTGTGCTTCCTCTTTCAGATGTGAAGCTCTAAAATAACTCATACTTGGACCAATCTTCTGGAACGGTTCTGGCTCCTCCTCCTTCACTTCTTCTGCTGCTATGACGGCCTGGTCATAGGGGTCTGCAAGAGAACAGAACCAGAAAGAGAGCTGACAACACCCTCAGGTTTTCCTTCTACAGCTGCACAGGCACTCAATGCTCCTGCATCTGTAATGATATTTTGATCTGTAACAAGATTTCAAAACATGAATTACAAACCCAACAATCCCTCTGTCCGACTTGTCCTTCCTCCACCTCGGGTGCCCCAAGCAGACAACAAACCCCTTCCAGCCCTTCCTATCCTGACTTACAGATCAATAATGCATTGGATTTTGCTTGAAGAAACACTGAACAAACAGAGGCTGAGTTACCTTTTCTGATTTTTTTCCAGTGCATCTCCCACCTAATGATGTTTTAATGTCTGAAAGTGGGCACAGTAATACAGAATGCCAGCAAGTCAGCTACCAGATGCTGATCAGTGACTTTCTAACATATCACCAGTGACTTTCTAACATATCACAGCACAGTTCAAAGCAAATCAGTACCCAACCCACTTTATAAAATAACTTAATTTATGCCTTGAACGAGTCACTAAATCACCTGAGACATGGAATACCCGTTTCTTTGATTTTTCAGAAGCCTGATCAATTGTATTTATAACAAAAGCCTGGGATCTACTAGGGCTGGGCATTAACCTATGGGGTGAACACGTCAGGGAGGAACAGAGGATGCTTTTCTCCCACTGCAATCAGTGACAAAACTCCCTGGACTCTTACAAGCGTAGAGGCAGACCTGCTGTGCTTGAGCTACTGAATGCTTGAAAAGGTTTGTGAAATAAAGCACACGAAGGATCTCAGCTTACCTGCCCGGTTTTCTGGGGCCCCTTCCACACTAAAAACTAACACAGAATAGAAAAAGGAGGGGAAGAAACAAAAGAGAAATTAAATCCTCTGAAATGGCCGTGTTTTCCTCCTCTACCTCACGCACCGCTTCAGCACGTTTCAGCCCCACTGAATACACCAGGCTCTGTGCCCCAGTCCCTCTTCTTCCCATCAGCATCCACACAGGAACTATTTGAGCATGCCCAGCCCTAAAATACAAAGATTCTCATGGCCTTTGTTCTGACATGGGCACAGCCCGATGGGAAGTTCAGATGCACTCCAGCTTCACACTTGTGTTTGCTGACACACATCTGGTCCCTTGGTGGAGCCATGATGGACACTGGCTTTGAAAGAAACAAGCAGAAACTATGTCCAAAGCCCTCTCCTAAGCCTAGCAAGAGCTCCCTGAGCCACAGCTCTGCAGGTACCTCTGACAGGAGCAGACACATCTGTCTCACAGCAACTTTTAGCTCAATGCATTTAATTCTAGTAAGTATGTGGCAGAGAGCAGGTGCTGCTCTTTGAGCACATTTAGGCAGCAAACTTTTTGGATAGCACTTATTTGTAAAAAAAAAAACCCACTTGCTTTTTTTGGGATGCTCCAGCTAACTGAAACCTCCTGCCAAGCCTCCCTCCCTCCTCTGCCAGGTGAGGAGCAGCATCAGCAGGCTGCCAGCATGTGCAATGACAGTTTGCAGTAGCTGTGGGCTCCATGTCAAGGGGTTTTAAATGCCCTGCAAGCACAGGCAGGCAAATGAAAGACAGTATGTTGCTGCTTCTACTCCATCATGTATAGAAAAACGAAACAAAGTGCTTCTGGAGGAGGGCGTCTGCTTCTGTTGGAGTGTCACTGCCTTGACCACATCTAAATTTGCACAGGAAGAACTGGGCTGAACAGCATCAGGTCACTACCACAGTAATTAACAAGAATGAAACAATACTTCTCAACTCTGAAACACTGGTTGTCACAGAGGAGCATGTTAGGAACAAACCTGTGAAGTAAGAAAACAAAAGACAACCAACCCTTGCACAGCCAGCAGTCAAACTGACCATTTACCTTGGAGCACTCAGCAATAAGATTTCCATCTTAATCACAAACAGGAATGCAGACGGGGGATTGCAAGGACCACAGGTCCCAGCAGAGGGTGTTGTTTTGATGCATGCAGAGAAAGGAGCCCAGCAGCCTTCTCCCTGCAGAGCATGAGGATTGTGCCTCCCCTGACAAAGGCAAGGGAGGGATGCTGCGACACATCACACGGCAGGGCTGCAAGGTCCTGCAGGACCACATCTGGCCTTCATCACATGGCACCAATGTCTCATTCTAGCTTAGGTATCTAAGCATTAAAACAGTACTCACCATCCACAGCGTGCAGGTCTCTGTGCTCTTGGAAGCAGCTATAATATTTATATTTTTTCCCACAGATGTCACACGTGTACCTAAAGTTGTCTGCAGGAAGAAGAAAAAAGGCCACTTCAGAAACCTTCAATTTAAAAGCAAGTGCTCCAGACAACACTGCTCAGTCACACACCCCACGCTGTTACATCCATCCCACGTGCCCTGTGGAATTCCTCAGGCATGCAGACAGCCGCTGCTTCACACTGACCCTGGTGAGCACCACACTCACATTTCTGCATTTCTCTTTCACAGTCAGGCAGCTCTGCTCTCCAGTGAAGCCCCACAGGACCTCACAGCAGGTCCTGCTGAAATCTCCTTTAGAAGAACTGGGTCACAGCACAGACAAGATGAGATGAACCGGCAGAACTGAACTCAAAGCCCAGTGAGCCTGGTTCTGTGTCTGTACCTACATCCTCTTTGTTCACCCCACCCCAACAACAGCTCCGTTCCCCTTCATCACAGTTACCCCACTGCTATTTGGTGTCTGCTCCCTCACGTCACTCCCTTCCCACATCCCCACCCTGCTGCAGTCCTGTGCTGCCCTGTGTCCCTGTGTGCACTCACACAGGTGGGCTGGTTCCATCCCTGCACAAACCCCATCCCTGTGATGGATTAGATTAAGACATCTTCAAAAAGCGAGTTTTGTTCTCCTTGCCACTGCTCTGAGGAGCACTACAGCAAGATTTGCAGCAGGCTGTGGTGCCTCTGAGTTGGGACAGTGACCTTCTGCAGGACCCCTGGAAACACTGGGGAGGTGCTGCCGGCATGGCTCCGACTCCACAGGAAACAAAACACTGAGCAGAGCTGTACCAACCCTAACATATGCTCAGCTCTCTGTCAGAGCCCTTGGGCCTAGCCACGTCAGGCTGGGGAGGGGAAGCCAGACACACAAAGATCTCAGGATGCTTATGGATCTGTTCTGCTCTGACTGGGACAGTGAAAGTCCCTGGTCAAAGTCTCTGGTCCAGATACTGTGCCTATGGAAGAAGAAAATCAGAGCAGCGGTGCCATACCCTGAGAACATCATTGATGGTCAGTTTGGCGAGGTTCTTCCACCTCCTGGTATCAGCCTCATGCCCTCACCCCCAGGCAGCCACTCTGTGCCATCTGCAGTGCTGTCTCCACTGTGGCCACAGCAGCTGGCAGCCCTGACAGCTGGCCTGTTACGAGCAGAGCACATCAGCCTGGGCAGCTACAAAGCATTCTAAAACTAAAGGGTTACACCTGAAAGCAGGAGTGAGCCAGGGCTGTGCACACTCACTGCTGCAGCTCCTCAGCCCCAATGTCTGCACTCATCAGAGAATCAAAGCATTGTTTGCTCTTATCTGCTCCACACTGCATTCTAACGCAGCAGAGTATGCACACTGTCATCTTTTGTTTTACTTGTCCATCATTTATCTACATCAGAGATACAAATTTAAAGCTCACATGCATTGATACAGTCTAACCATGGACTTGTTTTCATGGTCCAACTTGGGGTTGCAGCACTACATGAACTTTCACTTCCCACTCTTCACTTGGCAGAATGGAAGTAGAGCTACAGCAATGCATGGGAGGACAACACCAAACACCAGGTGTTCAACAGGCAGGCACTGGAACTTTGCTTCTGCTACCAGAAAATCTTTTTATCTTAATTAGGGCAGCGCAATGTAAGCCAGACAGACAGATGTTTTTAAAGTCCAGATGAAAAAGTCAGACAGAGCTCAGATGAACAGAGCAAGATGCAAAGGATCCCCTGCTTCAGGAGGATGGAGAGAAGCAAAACAACAGCGTCCAAGTGACAGAAGCACAGGGAGTCACTGCAAAGATACATCTAATTACAGCTCATCAGCAATCTCACACAAGCCCCTTCTGTGGCCATACAATGGTGCAGAAGGTCTTAATCTACCCAGGGCCCTACGTGACAACAAAGGGAATCTAATGATTCCTAGTGACTACCTGTGTACCCGCTGTGAAAATATACAGTCAATTATGAGCAGAGAAAATTCATAACGAGTCATCAGTAATCAGTCCCACATCACTGGGTTCCCGAAGACAAGAAGCCAACCTCCTTCTTGAAGACTAATGAGCCATGCAGCAGATAACTGAACTCTAATTCTTCAGAGGAGTACCTGATGTCGAGCACTTTCAATATCTCTGTTTGGAGGAAGAAAACTGCTACAGCCTTAGCTTGGAAGCAAAGTGCTCAATAATCACACTCAATGGAACGAAATAAAAGGAAAGGCTGGGCACACCACAGCACTGGGGTAGCAGCTCACAGGTCCAACAAGCAAAGCAAAGCACAGCTCCTGTAACTCGGGGTGGCAGTGCCAGGGCTGAGCCTGACTGGGTGACCACCTCCTTCCCTGGGCAGCATGGGGAAATGAAAGCACAGACCAGGTACAGACCAGGAGAACAGGGTTTGATTTGCTCTGTTAGGGGACTTGCTTTCCCTAAGGAAGAACAACCTTCATCATGGGAAGTGAGAGTTTGTTCCAGCTGGTGTTGGTATGAAGCTGTTTCTCTCTGTGATAGCACTCAGCAAGCAGCGCCAAGTCGCAGATGTGAGGAGCAGTGCGGAGAGCACAGCAGCAGGCTGCTGGTGTGGAGTGAAGCTTTCCCCTCTCTGAGCAGCAGTTACTCTTGCAGGGCTGCTCCACAGTTCCAAGCTGTACCCAACAGAGCTGTGATTGCTGGCAGCTCAAAGACACCTCCTGTGCTCCTTGCAGGCACAACAGCTTCCTTAGCAAGGAGCTCAGTGAGCACAACCAGCCTGCATGTGCTGCTGGACAGCTTCTAATGATACCATGTACCTTGCACCGGGCAGGGTAGGATCCAGCCTGGGCACCACACCTGCTATACACAGCAGCACAGCTGGCAGTGGGAAGAGCTACTGGGGACTCTTGCAGGTCCACTGCCTTTGCTTATGGCTGATTTTGTTGATTACTGTTTAGGTGACAGTCCAGCATCCCTGCTGCAAGCTGAGCAAGCACCACATTACACTGCCACAAACCTAGTTTCAAAACATTTAACAGTCAAAACAAAAAACACAAAAAAACCACAACAAACTCCAAAATACAATTCCTCCTTCATGCTCATAAGTCTTTCAGAAGGGAGCACGATTCAGGAGGAGCTGCAGCATGACAGCCCTATACCCGCAGTCAGATGGAATGCACGCACCGAAGGACAGCATCACCTCCACAGAAAGGGCATGTAACAAAGCAGCTCTTTGGATGTGAAGGGCTGGCATACAAACACAGCAAACAGGCTTTGCAAGCACCCCAGCTCTGGGATCAGAAGGCACTTTCAACCACTTTGCTTGCAGTACAAGCCAGGGAGCGCGCTGCTCTCCGCCTGCCTGCAGGGCTGCTGCTGGCAGTGCTGTCGTGTGGTCTGTGCTCAGCAGTGACTCGTGGCTCCTGAAACACCGCCCCAGGGAGTAGCAGCCAGGCCATCTTTCTTCCCAGACGCAGTTGAACAGTTTGAGATCTTTTAGCTGTTTTACTTCAGAAATCCAGCAGAGAAAAAAACACATATTTCATTTTGACAGGAAAGAGCATGGGCAGAGAGCACGTGCCTAGCAGAGGCAGGCAAAAGAGACTTTGTTCTTCAGGGCACTTGGCCCAGGACCTCCGGATTCTGCTGCTGTAGAAACCCAGAAGGGAACAATAGCAATCAGACTTGTTGAAAGGTCAGGACTTCTGTATCGCAAGCTAAAAATACTGATCAATTAAATTGCCCTCAGTGCAGGAGTCTGAGACCACACAAAGCACACAAACTCAAATTTCCACTGGGCTGTGAGCTCTGCACAACATCACAGAAATCCAAACTGGAAACAGTTACACAGATGATCCAGATGACAGCCTTGCAAGGATGAGATCACACCGCCCGCTGAGCGGCACAAACGGATCTTGGCACAGCAGGCTGTGGGATGCCCAAGGACTTCCCCACACTGAGCAGTAAGCTTTGCCTGCCCCAGAATCACAGCTACTTTTGGCATGGAAGAAGCCACAGAAGCGACCTGCCACAGGAGCTCTCACAGCAAACCAGGCACTTTGCAGATACTTCTCAAAGTTAAGTGATTCCACCCTCAGAGAGCACAGCACAGACAGCTGTGCGTTTGGGACAGCCTCCAAATGTGGAAATGGAAAACCAGTGAACAGAAGTTACAACAGCCTGCTGAACTGCTGCTGAAACCCAGCAGCGCTGCAAGCTCCCCGTGTGTAGAAAACCAGCAGTGTATAAGAGGGCAATCTGCACAGCACCACAGCATTACCTGCCCTGCTCCTCCTTTCCAGCAGGAGGTTTGGGAATGATGAGGGAAGCACTAATCCTCAGGAATCCCTCAGGATTCCCCAGGAACACCCAGGCTGCCCAAGCGCTTCATAAAGCCCAACAACATCCCTGCCAGGGGAGGCAGCTGGATTTCTTACAGCTAAGCCTGCTGCAATGGGTTGAGCTGTCATCTCTACGAGGTTGTGATGCTGCTTTCAGAGCAAGGTCTCTATGACAACGAAGTGACAGCACTGCCCTCCAGCCAAGGTCAGTGGGTTGCGGACAGTCTGTGAGACACCGCTGCTTGGTATCACACCCCTGGAAAGCTGCAGGCAGATGCTGCAGTGCTGAAGTGTCCTGCCGGTGGTGAATGAAGCGGGCTGGTGAGAGGGCTGTGTAGGACACACCTGAACATCGTCTTTCCTGGGATGTCTGCTGCACTGAAAGGAACAAGAACCAACTCTCCACTGAGATCCAAAGCCACCATGACGAAGCCACTTGATGCAAACAAAGCAACAGGAAATACAGGAATTTCCTGAGGTACATTCTGCTTTTCCACCACTGCAGAACACCTTTCTGAGCTGTGTCCAACATGGATGACCTGAGCAGTATCCCTAGAAGACGACTCACTGTACAGCTACTGTCTCCTTAGAACAGAGCCAGAGAAAAGCTATCTGGGACCCTCACTCAGTTCTGTGGCACAAAGAGTTCAGAGAGAGGTGTCTACTGTCTTTCAGAAGCCAGACGGGCACCTGGAGAGACAAGGTGACATTTATGACTTCCTCAGCTTGCAGGATATTTCCCAGGCAGATTCAAGGCAGTTCCTTTGACCTTGCCCTTCGGCATCTTTAGGAGCTCCCTTCTAGATACCAGACTGGGGGGAGACTGGGAGCAATGTATGCTCACTGCCTGCAGCCCTCCCTCCACTCCTCACTCCAGCACTGCAGTCGGGAGCTTTATACCTGACATTTTACAGCCAAGGAGAGAATTGCCAGTAAAATCAGTGGCAAGCTGTTACACAGAGCTTGATTCAAAGGTGTCCAATGGCAAAAATTCCTTGGAAAGCCCAAAGTCAGCAGCAATCCCGCAAGGGGATTAAAGTATCCCAAGTTATGTTAGTAAAGATTAAATAATCATAAAATCCAGAAACTTGGAAAGGAGAGAATTCCTTGCACACAAAGGCTCCAACGGCTCCACTCCTAAGTCGGGGGTTAGGAAAAATCCTTCCCTGTGGGCTACTCCAAGATCACTCGTTTCATGATCATTTCCTTCCTTCCCATGAACGTTCGGCCTCTGTCACAGCAGACATTTATTTAGGCACACGTTGGCCTGGCCTAGCATGGCACTTCCCATGCCTCTCAGCAGGGCTCCTAAGCGACAAGCCAAGAAGGCAGGCACAAAGCTGCAGGCAGCCAGGCCACCCTCAACCAGGCAGGCTGTGAGCTGCAGGCAGGCACAGGGCTCAGCAGCTGATTGCACCTTACAGCACTTCACAGGATGCTTTCAAGTCAGTGGGCAGTGAATTCTCTGAGTTCCTGATGCTTTATCCAAAGCAGACATCACCTGAGCAGTCAGCACGATGGATATTCCTACACTGTGCATCCAGGGCTGGATGCAATCCTCCCTGTTGGGAACCCAACACCAGACTAGCAGGAAATTCCGTACAGTGCGGAATTATCCCAAATCCACTGCTGACAGCCAGCCAGCCCCTTCTTCATCACAGTGATGGTCACACTGGGGTGGTGTTTTCCTTCGCCTTCCAGGGAGGACGGAGCTCTGGGCTGCGCTCACTGGATGGACAGACAGAAAACTCTTCCCAGGGGCTGCCTGGCTGCTGCACATCAGTGTTTCCTTCTACACTTAAAAGTACACTGAAGTTTAATCAAAACAGACAGCAAGTATCAGCAATTTAAAGTGAAAATATTATGGCATTTTGCAATTATCCCCCAAATCAGCATTACGAACAGGATGTTCGGATTCCGTGCCACAAATCAGACATGCCAGACAATATAATTAACGCCAGCAGATTAAGTTTTGTGCTTATTTCATTCTGGTGTCAATTCGGGGCAGCGCCGGATTCTTTTCCATTTAAATTTCATCTCAGTGTAAGTGTAAGAATGCTGGAAAGAGAGCGCTGATGTTCTCCTACCAGAAACTCAACAATCTGCAGCATCCACTCTGCGTAACAACAGTACACCTGTACACACCTCACCTGCTGATGCAATATCATTTCTTTTTTGTTCACACTAACACGGATGCTGAATCCCCACCACAAGTGAAAAATTCAATTCAGCCCATATTGCGGAATTATGCACAAGATACAGTAAGAGCCATTTTATTGTCAACTCCTTTGAAATCAGAAGGTTTGGCTGAGAAGTACACTGCTCACCTGCTCACAGCTGCCCAGATTCAATGACGTACCACGATGGGCTGCATGAAGGAAAACAAATCTCATCTGGACTTTTCTCCTACTCATTTGTCCTTGATTAGAAATGCTGTTACTGCGATTTCCAGATGGGGATTCACAGTTTCCAAAGTGGAAAGGAAAAGTGATAGTTGAATGACTGAGCAGCCCTGAGGAAGAGCTCCTGGCACCTTAAACTTCATACTGGGAATGACAGAGGAGACAGGAAAGCCTTCTCTCTACAGCTGTCCAAGATAATCTGGAGGTCGAACCTTTATGCTTAGTTGAAACGAGGAAATCTTAAGAACACAATCCCTGCACTGTTCTGCCCTTCCTGGTTACCGAGACCCTTAAAAGTGGAAATCCTGAGCACTGTGGTGAGGCAGGCTGGGTCACACAGCAGTGCAGTCTGCTGCACCTCCTGGCTTACAACTTACTGGGATAGTGCTTAATACATTTCAAAGATACTTGAAGTAAGAGTTTTGTGTGCTATTCTGCTATAATGTTGCTGAAATGCTCAGCAGAGGAAGGGGCAGGCTGAAAGAATCTGGAATAATTAATGGCACTGATGTCTGTATACCTTTTCTGCTGCTAAATTTCAGCTCACGTTGGAGCATGGAAAGCGTATCGCTTCCTGATGAAAGGGACGGATGTAATTCTATCTTCAGAAAAGCTCTCCTGGCATTTTCAGGACAAACTGATGGATGAATGGAACATGGGATTACTACAGCTCTTACCCTTTCTATTAGAATAAATGTATTTTTCCTTCAAGTTTGTTGCCTAGGAATGGTGAAAGATTTGCTGCACGGTATTAACATCCAGATTTCTGTAAACATGGTCTATTTGCTCACAATCTGAGGAAGAGGGAGAAATTTTCTTTATTTTTTTTTTTAATTATTATTAATAAGATCACATGAAATTCACAGATATATAGAAAAGTTGAAACCTTCTTTCTAAAACCTAAGACTAAAATTACACAGAAAGCATTGGTCCTTCCCAGAGCTACAGAGCTGCAGACCACAGCCTCAGTTCCTTAGTGCTTCCATGACATCCTCCTCCTGCACAGGAATTTATCATTCTTGGTCTCAGACCGTTTGGAGATGAATGCATTCATCTACTTGTTAGGCAAATGGGAATCTAAAGAGACTTTACCTACTTAAAATGCAAACGCATTAAAAAATAAAATCCATTTTTATAGCTTTCCCCAAGGAGCAGGAGTATTATTAAATAAGAACACTGGAAAAATTAATCAAAGTTGTAAATGAGTAACTGCTGGCTGTGGCACGTGTACGTGGGTGTGCAACCACACACTGCATTGACGTCAGGCTGTACTGGTGCAAGGCACGAGGGGGCTTCACCACAACAGTGACACTGCCCATGTTTTACTCTGTTAATCTCTAAAGAGTTAAAAGAAATCCAGGGAGACCTCACTGCAGCCTTCCAGTACTTGAAGGGAGCAGATAAACAGGAGGAGGCACAGCTGAGGGTGGATGGTGATAGGACAAGGGGGAATGGCCTTAAACTGAGACAGGGGAGGTTTAGGTTGGATATTAGCAGGAAGTTTTTCATCAGAGGGTGGTGAGGCACTGGCACAGGTTGCCCAAGGAGGCTGTGGATGCCCCATCCCTGCAGGCATTCAAGGCCAGGCTGGATGTGGCTCTGGGCAGCCTGGGCTGCTGGTTGGCGACCTGCACACAGCAGGGGGTTGGAGCTGGATGAGCACTGTGCTCCTTTGCAACCCAGGCCATTCTAGGATTCTGTGATTCTAACAAAGCCTAAAATATACTGTAAGGAAACATTAAGGCTGCAAATTTGAATATTTAAAACCAATGAAGACATGTAGAGGGTCATGGCTCTTCCCTAACCTGAAATTAACAGCAGCAAACTACTTACAATTCCTTCCATCACTGTTCAGAATGCTGAAATCGCCGCATCCTGCACGTGTACGGGCTGTGGGCAGGGAAACCCTCATTCTGAATACATTAATTTAACGTGTTGAATTCACAACTTTTAAGATGTTTTTGCACATGAGAGGCATTAACACCACGCCTCTCCAGCTAATGACTGCAAGGCACATTCCAGCCCACATCCTCACTCCTAACCTTTCACTGCTTTTCTGAACAAATTCCCTTTTTGCCTGAACTTTCTCATGCTTAGTCAGAGCCCAAAGGGAAATCTGTTTTTAAAAGCTCAGGCCAATCTTTCTTTTCTTTTTTCATTTATAGGGTTGTGAAGTATTTACTATTTAAAAATGAAATAAATTACTTTTCTTCCTCCAACTAAACAATGTCACACAGCAGAGACATGCTCAGAGCCACCATCCTGCCCACAAGTGATGACTCCAAACACGTTTGGCTAACACCCTGGAAAGAAAGCCACAGGTGAGTTTGCAGCCTGCAGCACCCACAGGCAGGGAGGGGAGCTGGCACTGCTCTCAACACTGCAGTCAGTGCTATGTGCTGTGCCCAGCACCCAGCCAGAGCACCAGCACCAGTGGGACACTGCTGGTGACAGCACAGGTACAGCCCATTCTCAAGCAGCTCAATCCCCAGTACCACCGACCTGGTGAGAATCACAGCCAGCTTTCCAGGAGTCCAAGAGCACCACAAACTAAAAGCTATCTTGCTACACCACCAGTACCTGATGACTGAAGAAATCAAGCAATCAGAAATGGCTCGCACTTGGTACAGCATCTGTCAGGATGTGCAGCAATGCAGGTGCTGCAGCACGAGGCTTGAAGGCAGGCAGCTCTGCTGTGCCTCCAGTGTGCTCCCTAGGGCCCAGCTCTGAGCCAGGGGCGGTGACAGCATTCAGTCAGCAACCCCAAACCCAAGGGACACAGTGCTGCATCCATCCGCGCATCCATCTGCAGCTGGGGCACCTCTTCTGACAGCCACCTTGGTCCCCCTGCGTTGCACAGGCACCTGACCTTAACAGCATCCTTTAACCCTGTGACACCACAGCAGATGCTGTACATCACTGCCCTCCTTGCTGTTTCCTCTTGTGTGCCACTGAATGCACGTGTAAGGCTTGCTGACCAGCATTCCATCCCCAGGCTGCACTGGTGGCCCTGGAGCTGAAGCACTCCTCATCATTTCACCATAGCAGCATGATTTCCATCAGCTTCTAGCTTTGCAGGTAAGAAGAGTGCAGCCCACCCACTTCTCAGTCTCTCATTAAGGGCCAGTTCTGAGCTGCAGAGATGCTGAAGCCTGGACTGTATCAAAAAAACAACTCCCCTCATTTCCAGCTGTGCTCCCTTTCCTGGAGGAGAGATCTGTTTTTCTCTCTGTAGGACATGAACACCTGAGTAAGCCTTCCATTATAAAAGCTTTATACGTCCAATGCAGTAAAGCAGCACTCGTTAACAAGAAAAGCAATTCATAATACATCAAAAAGTTGCTCTAAGTTGGGAACTTTGGTCTGAAACATTTGGTAAACAGCATCACCTGCAAGACTGTTCAAAAATTCTTTGCAAACAGGAGAAATGGGCTCCAACACAACAGACTGGTGCAAGGTAAAAAAAGCAGTCGTGTTATCTGGGTCAGTGCTGGGATCCATTGGATCTGGACCATGATTTCTCAGCCTATGGGGCTGTTCACAGGATGCACGAACACATTAAGAAAACCGCTTCCATTTCTGCCAGCATTTAAAGAACAAATCAATGAGCTGCCAGGCACACAACGGTCTGGGTTTGCAGGCAGGATCTGCGCACTGCACCTCCTGCATAGTGGGGTCCACTGAGCTGCACAGCAGTAACCTGCAGGCGGCAGAAGCACCTGCTGTAAGCATCTGCTCTTGAGAAACTGCTCGAAATTCGGCTTAGCCTCTTATCCGGCACTACATGTAAACAGAAGTTGAGGATGGAGACAGAAAGAACAGGATTTGCCAGAAATGACCATTAGCGGTCTTCAAACCTGCAGTAAGTGCCACAGATTTGCCACAGTGACAAAGTGTGACATTGCCAGGAAGGAAAGCAAGGGAACTGTTTGAACAGAACTGTACAAACAGTTCTGAGAGGAACTTCTTTCCCTGTTACTTCCTGGCACTCTGCAGAGTACATGGCTGGGGCAGTGCCTGCATCACGGAGCAGCCTGCATGCCTGGGAGCACCGCCTGCTTTTAAATTACTACACCTTGGGCATCATGGCCCTCAAAAAAGCAGATCAAACCACGTCATCAGCTGGCTTGCCTGGATTCAGCCACACCGATCAGCACACCACAGATGAAATTCATGCTCTGCAAATCACTTCTTTCTAACTTTTCCCACTTTTCACAGTATCACTATTAAAAATTCCAGGAAAGGTGCAACTCTTCTCCATCAGTGTCACATCCACCCTGTGCTTGAACACCTCCAGGGACGGTGACTCCACCACTCCCTGGGTCAATGCCCAACCACTCTTTATGAGAAGAAAATTTTCCTAATACCCAACCTGAACCTCCCCCGGCACAACATGAGGCCATCATCTCGTCCTATCGCTGTTACCTGGGAGCAGATGCTGACCCCACCTCACCACAACCTCCTGTCAGCAGTTGCAGAGAGCACTGAGATCTCCCCTGAGCTCCCCTTCCCCACACTGACCCATTGGTCTCAGCCCATTGATCAGCCTGTGCCTTCCTCTGCCAGGCCTTCCTGTCCTCAGGAAGATCAGTGTTCACCCCGATGTGATGTCACCTGCACCCTCACTGAGGGTGCATTCAGTTCCCTCGTCCCGATCACCAGTTAACAAGTTAAACAGGGTCAACCCCAGTATCCATTCCTGATGTGCACCGCTTGACCTGTCACCAGCTGGATGTAACTCCGTTCACAAGCACTCTCTGGGCCCAGCCATTCCAGGCAGCTCTTCAACCAGCAAAGAGCACTGACCTGCCCAAGACCTTCTCCAGGAGAATGCTGTGGGAGACACGGTTAAAGGCTTTACTAAAGTCTAGGTAGACTGTATCCACAGCCCTTCCCACACCCACTAGGTGGGTCACCCAGTCATAGAAGGAGATCAGGTTAGTCAGGCAGGACCTGCCTTTCTGAGCCCATGCTGCCCGATCCCCTGGTTGACCTGCACACGCTGCATGAGCACACCCAAGATGATCTGCACAATGACCTTCTCTGACACCGAGGTCAAGCTGACATCCTGCTTTTTCCTGGATCCACCTTCCAACTCTTCTTGTAGCTGGGTGTCACACTGGCAAGTCTCCATTCACCTGGGACTGCTGATAAATGATGGGAAGTGGCTCAGCAATCACTAGGCAAGCACTCAGCAGTCACTGATTCAACAACGGTCACAGCCTAACTCTTGCCCCTAAAATGTGAAATGTGCACTGAAGGCAACCTGCAAAGCACCTGCTCACACCAAGGTGATGCTGCCTGGAGCCACACTGCTGGCACCATCCCTGCTGGGAAGGGTTTGGGGACCTCTGCTTGCCAGTGGTTTTATTTAGCTATCTCTCAGGTTGCCAAGAATTTCCCATGGTATGTGAGCAGCAGGAGGGAGACTGTTTTCACAAAGTTTCAAACTCCCTTAACCATGAATGGAATTTCCATGGAGAATGATGGTGCACATCTTGTACAAACACCTTCTTCCTGAGGACTTTGAAAAGTCTGGAGCAAATAACACAGATGTGAAAACATCTCAGAAATGACTGCCAGGCCTTTCCACGGGAACAGTCAGTCAAACTGGCCATCCTTGTCCACGAAGAAATATCAAAGAAGGCTTTCTTTACAAAACCTCTCTCCTTCCTTCTTCCCTATCAGTCAAATTTGGTGGCAGCTCGACAAGTCTCTATTAACACATTAGCACTGTGGGTTGTATTGTTTTCTTCTCTCTACATGTGGGAATTCTGGTCTTGGACCTTGAGCCAAAGCTAAAAAGAAGCTCCCAATGCCATGCAACCGCGTCCCCAAGAGCACTCTCTCTCCTCAGCACCACAGATCTCTGGAAAGAATGGGTTCAAATAAGAAAAGTGAGTCCCAGAGGAAATCTATAGACTAAAAACCCCAACAGCTGCACATAACCAACAGCTTTTCCTCAAGGGAGTCTTCTAAGCGCCTTCCCACCTAGAAAGTCTAAACACCAGCATCTCCTCTTTAAGCAGCAAACAAAGAAGTGGCCTCAGCCGTGGCCCTGCTCACTCCATAGCTTCCTTCTTCCCAGAGCAGCCAGCCCAGCCTGCAGCAGCCTGCTCCTCCCGCAGCCCTCCAGCCCCTTGCATAAACCCACCACCATCCAACAGACAAGCAGAGCTCACAAACCCAGCACAGCAGGGTGGGGATGGTGCTTCCCAAGAGCAAAGAGCTCTCCCTGCCCTTGGGGTTTAGCAGTGCAGCACAGCACAGCTGACTGCCACCACGGCTGGGTGGGACACAACCACATACTGTGCTCTGCAGACTGGAGATGCGTCCCCACTGCCCCCAAATTCCTCAGGTGTCCGCTGTGGCTGGAACAGCTGCCTCCAAAAAAGTCACCATGGGGAAAACGTGAACATCTCTCAAAAACCTGCAGTTTGAGCTACCTGAACCACTGCCAAGGATCTGCTGCTGGACAAGGGGGATCCTCTTCAGTAAGTTTTGAATGGATGCACTCTATGCCCCAAAGACCCATGGAGAAGCACATTGGAGAGAACAAGATCCTGCCTTAACTGTTAAATACTAAGAAATTTTGGAAAAAGACAGCAAACCTCGCTTGCAGAGCCTAAGAATCTAGAAGTTCCCAACAAGATCAAAATAGCAAAGGAAGGTTTGAACAATACAGATGTCTGTGATAGAAAGGGTGTAAACAGCCAAATCGACTTGCAGAGGAATGGCACTGGAGCAGCAGGAAAAACAAAAATAGCAGGAAAGGAAAGATAAATAAAAAATTCCTAAAATATAAGAGGAGCAAACGGAACAAGGAAACAAGAGGACCATTGAGTCAAAGAAGAGCCATGCAGAGGCAAGAAGGCAAGGCCAGGGACCGAATCCAGCCCCAGAGGAGAGGGCATAGGGAGGAAAGAAAACAGCTGAATTATTTCAAGGAGGGAAAGAGGAAGGTGACTTCGTCAGGAAACCATCTGCAGTTAGGAACAGCAGTGCTGGCTGAGCTGTTCCACATTAAAGCTGTAAGACAGGCGACACACACAGCAGCTCTTCTGCAGAGGTGGGCAATGGCACCACTCACCATCTCCCTGCTCTGGTGGCCTGCTCTTGCCTCCAGCTCTTCAGCTATGTGAGACTATTTTGGGAGGGAAACGAGTGTGTCTGCTTACAATGGGCCCCGCATCTCCTGCACTGGGGATAGCAGGGGTCGTACTGCCCCGAGGAAGGATGGAAGGCAGCCCCTGTCCTCACTGCTGCACCTCTGCAGCTACCAAGGCTGCTGCTCTGACCCTGCTCACAGAGCAGCTTCTTGCTCCTGCCCCCTCCCAGGGATTTTTCACACCCCTGACTTCCCATTCTCTCCAGTTCCCTGAGCTGCAGCCAGCAGCCACAACAGAAGAGGCAGGTATTGGTCACAGACGCCCTCCTATGGCTCAAATGGTGCGGGGTCTACTCACATAGCAGGGGCACAAACCCTCACTCTTTTCCCCTTTGTCTTGCCCTCTGTTTCTCAGCCAAAAGCACTCCTGTACCATGCAAGAAGAGAAAAAGTTCACTTACAGCAAAAAAACAAAACATGCAAAGCTCAGACAGAAAGGATGCTTATAATGCCCAAACAAACATGCTCAGGATATAGACAGCTCCATGCCAAAATCCAAAGCAAGTGAGCATGAGATGAGCCTGGAAAGGCTCAGGTAAGAGAAATACCAGCAGGCAGCACGGCAGCTACTGAGCGAGAGACACCAGAGCGGACAGCACAGCCTGCGAAGCAGCCTCCAGTCTGTGCCTGGAGCTGCAGACCCGTGTCACTGGGTGAGCTGAGAGCCCATCTGCAGAGCCCTTCCGTGGGCAGCTGCTGGCTGTGTAGCTGCTGGGCCGCACGGCTGTCCTGCAGGCCGCCCCATCTCTCCTGCACTTCTCACGGGACCGGCCTGACAAACAGGCAGCAGTTTGATCAAGGTGGCACGACTGCTCTCGTTCATTATTTCTGCTCTTTACTATTAGCTAACTTGTTTCCTCATCCAGCCGGGCTCAGCTTGGTGCCTCTGTACCCACTGAGGTTGCTCACTTACCTTCCAACGAAACCCGCAGCTCTCATCCAGCGGGACCACAGACCACAGAGCTGTCTGACCCAGCCGGCTCTGCGGCCACGCCGCTCACCCGGCGCCTTAACCGAAAGCCTCCCAGGACGGAGCGGGCACGACCTCTGCCGCTGCCCACCGCTAGGGGAAGGTTTTCCCCCTCACACCGCCTGTCCCTCTCCTGCCCGCTCCCCCCCACATCCCGCGCTTCGCTCCGCGCTCCCGACGCCTCCAGGTCCCCGCTCCACCACCGCCTTTCCTCAGCGAAACCGTGGGGTCCAGGTTCAAAGACCCTACAGCAAAGCCTGGATCCGGGCCGCCTGGAAGCCGCGTGACGGTCGGGGGGCCGAGGCGGTGCGGCGAGGCCCGTACGCTCAGCGCTACCCGAAGGCGCGCGGCGCGGCCGCCCCCTCTCGCCTGCTCTCCCGCCCGCCGCCATGTCCGCGGCGCGGGGCGCCCCCTGCCGGCCGAACCCGGCGCCGCAGCTGCGGGAAGGGCCCGCGGGGCCCTCGGCCTCCGCCCCGGCTCCCGCGAGGGCAGAACGCCCGCGGCGCTCGCACACGGCAGGCCCCGCTCCCCCCTTCCGCACGCACGGCGCCGTGAGTACTTACTGCCTTGTGAGGCTCCTTCACCTGAGGCAGCTTCAGTGTCTGCAAAGAGAAAGAGCTGCACTTAGATCTGACAGCGGACTCTGCCCCGCGTCCGACGCCTGCATCGCTGTCCTGCACCGGGCCGTGCAAGGGATCCCCGCGCCCAGCAATGCGCTGCACGGAGCCCAGCGGGCTCGGACCGGCCGCCTCCGCGCCCAGCCGGGCAGCAGCTCCATCACAGCCCTCGCGGCTCCGCTGCACCCCGTGCTCCGTCATCCTGCCCGTCCCAGGCACAGCAGGGCCGTACAGCACGGGCTGCAGGGACCGGCTCGTCTCACGGCGCTGCTCACGGCGTGCCTTTGTAATTAATGCTGAAGGAAATCCTCGTGCGTTTCCGGGCAGCCCGGTCTGGTGGTTGGCGACCCTGCACACAGCAGGGGGTTGAAACAAGATGGTCATTGTGGTCCTTTTCAACCCAGGCCATTCTAGGATTCTATGAAAGCAAGACGGCAGCGCTGTGCCCAGCCCAGCTCCCATGGGAGACACGCGGCCCAGGCTGCTGCCACCTCTCCAGTGACTGTGCCCCCTCCTGCAACAGCAGCACAGCCTATGCCAGGGATGGGCCACAGCCACAGGAAGCTCCCTGGGGCCGTTCCACCCCGGCTTGCTGTGAACGCATGGCAGTATGCTCCCTCTGCTCTAATAACGCCAGCAGCACACAGCAAAGACCGCATTCAAGTCCTGAATGAACACAACGGGCAAAGCTGCAAGCTGGAAAACAAAACCCAGTATTACAAGTCAAGGGTTGTAAATGATGAGGACTTCCAAGCCATTTTGAAGTGTGTCATATTCATCCTAAGCTGCAGATACTGCAAGTTATCTACTAACAAAACCACATTTCCAAATATTCCGTGTGTCTCTTGGAATCGTGCTCACATCGCTCTGAAAGCCGAAGCTGCGGAATGGCACAGCATTTTTAAATTTTAAATTTGCAAGTTTAAGTAATGAACAGTTTGCGTTTAATTTCCTTCTTGTTTCTTGAAAAGAAGAAAAATAAATGCCTGCGCGTTTGTGAATTCATACATTTCTTCTGGTTAACCTGCCCGATGCGATCACTTTTCTAGGCAGTGAGATTAAACACCATGCAATTAATTTGGCACAACTTTATAAACAGTGGGGCCAGATTAAAAAGCCTCACAAGTCCAACCCATGCATTTTTCCTCAGCTGCTACTTGTTTGAATTCCCCGCTATCACTTCAGGGAACAGATAGCTGCGGCACAACGGAGTTCTGCAAAATACTGTCCCAGTGCTCACAGGCAACGACGTGAATAAACCAGGAAAGATACATGCTATGCATGCACCAGACCATTTCTGTCATTTACATAGATTTTAAAAATAGTTAAATGTAACAAGCGACACATCAAGCAACACGCAAAGGCTTAAGGAGCAGATCTGAACTGTGTTAAGAAACGCTGTTACTCTTAGTCATAAGATAAAGTCTTAATGAATAAAATAAAATAAAGAAAAAACCTTAAAAATCCCCTACCAGCCCATTCTAAATCACCTTTGGGCTCAGACCAAGTAATCACAGCTTTAAACAAAAGAGCAAATTCTGAGAAAGCTGAAACATTGTGAGATCAGCAGGAAAGCTGGAAAGCAAGAATGTTAACTCCTGTGTCACAAGAAACTCTCTGTATCTCTAATTAAAATCTGCTGCAGAGCTGGAAGCACACAGTTAAAACTAGGGATGCTGGGCACAGGGGGCAAATATCTCCCCAGATATGGCATGGCTTTTCAGCAGCAGGTAACCATGCAGGTGAAACCCAGGTTTCTTCAGAACAAAAACACCATCTGCTCAAGATCAGTCATTTCTTCATTAATTTTCTACTCTTATCTCATGGAACTGCTCCAACTCAGACTCCACAAACAGGCACATAGGAAGAACACTCTTTTCCACACTCACAGCGGAATGAGGCATCTTCCTCGTCATATTCTGGGAACTGAGCAGAAACCCTTCCCATAAAATATCAGTGCAAAACTCCAGAAGCTCTGAGAAGTTCTCAGACCATTGGAATGAACATCATCTAAAGACACCAACCGTACTGCGGTGCACACAGCTTCTCCCGGCCAGCCCCTCCTCAGGGCAACGCAGCAACCAGACTACATCACTAAAAAATGAGGAGAAACAACCCAACAAAATCATTATTTAGCCCAGAAATGTTCATCTGGAAATGGAGAGCTTCCACCCTTTATCAGAGTGGAGGCGATGCATCCTGCAAGGGTTAACCTCCAGCGTGGCCTTTTGCTTTCATTTGCTTTCTGAAGAATTCTCTGCTGGGTAAAAATTTCACTTGTTTGGCTTCAGCCCAGACGTTCTTAAATTTACTTTTTTTTTCTTTTTTTTAAAGCCTAATAAAGTAATTTCAGCCATTTTTGAGTTACCTAGAAGCGAAATAACTTTCTTGACTCAAAACACGGCAATGTTTCGCTGCTCACATTGCTCCAACCTGACCAAACTGTACAAAATGAAACTTCTGAGCTCACTAATTCCTGAAGAGACTCCAAACCTCCTAATGACTTGAAAAGCCCCACGCAGCTCAACAGAAAGCACTGTACATGTCTAAGGCCGGCCTTCCCGTAGGCGAAGCCGCAGTGTTTGCCCTGGATGGTTCCTACCAGCACAGGCAGAATCTGCAGCTCCAGCTCTGCAGCAGGAGAGGAGCAGAGCAGCTCACAAAGGAGCCATTCAGCTCAAGAACGCAACTTGTTGGGTTTGTTTTTCAGTTTTGGGGAGGCATGGGATAAGGAACACAGGCTTTTCATCTCTTTCTAGGTAGCCCAACTGTGAGGATGCTTCATACCTACATTTCTGACTCGGCAGAAAGCTTTACGGGGGGTTCCAACACCTGCATCTGGGCTTTGAGAGCAAAGCAGAGTGGGAGCTCACCCCAGCAAGCCAGTGCTTCCCCAGCAAGAGCTCTCCCCACCCTGGGCACTGCGAAGTGGCTGAGTTCCTCCAGCCACGCTGAGCACCACGGGGAATGCTCAATGAACAAGAGAATGCCACTTATCCAACAAGAAACCACCTGTTCCTGAACACAGACAACAAAAACCAAATCAGCCTGAGGAAAGGAAGTCACCTCCAGCATAGCTTCTCTGCCACGGAGACTCAGGTGCACATACAAAAAAATCCAGGCAATTTCTCTTGAAAACGACTGCTATAATGAAGAACATGATTTCTGCTCTTTAGAGCTGTCACCAGAGTGACAGTCTGAATGTGGAACTGAGCTCAAAGGAGACATGAAATCCGGGTCTTGCAAAGCAAGGAGCTGACGGGTCAGGACAAGAAGGGAAAGGGCGAAAGACCTCAGGCCTGCAGCAGCCACAAGCCCCCAGCTCCCCTGCTACAGCTGCTTCCGGGACAGCAGGCAGTGCCCAACCGAGCTCAGAAATATCCCAGTGCAAAGCAGGGGCAATGTGGAACCTTCACATTTCCCCTCCTGGGGACAGAATTTGTGCCACTGACTGAGGACTGGCTATTGGAATGCTTTTTCATTTGTTCTGCCCCAAAATAATTGTACTGATCAGGTCTGGACCTCTCCCCTCTCCCATGACAAGAAGTAGCCATTGATCACCATCTCTGCCCATCTGCAGGAGCAACCCACAGCTCCCCAAGTCCAGTCAGCGACACAGGAACAGCGCAAGAAAGCAAAAAGCAGCAAAGCTTTACAAGAGGTAACAGGTATACCTAAAGGAGGTACTTTGCTAGAGGAACCAAAAAACCCTGAAAGAAAGCAGCTGAGGAGAGGAAGAGTAACTCCAGCTACTTTGACACGGGGCTGGTGAGCTGACCTGTCATCATACCCTCAGGTAACTGATGGGTGGCTGCAGTGATGCTCACAGCAAGTATCAGACATAGAGGGAATGCCAGGTCCTGCTCTTGGTCCTTCCTCATCCAGCCAAGAAGAAATGATGGAAGGAACCTTCTGGCAGCTGCTAACTGCAAGTAAGAGGCAAACGGAGCTCAACCTGCAGTGCCTTGGGGACAAGCAGACCCAGAGAGCTGCCCTGCCAGTGCTTCAGGGCTTCATCCAAGACATGGACTGCAGATTCACAGGGAGAACACGCAGAGTGAAGCACAGCACCCTCAGTGTATGATCAACCAGGTTATCTCATGTTTGTTATGGTGGTCAATACAAGCCATATAAAACCTTAGATATGCATCTTTCACCAAAAGTCCTGCAGTCTTCTGCTATTTCCAGCATTGTTGCTGGTACAGCTCAGTGTCTGATTCTCACTGGGTAACAGGACACAGGGCCTTGCTCTACATAAGCCTCTTTTTTTTCCCCAGTACACATTATGTGCACGTTCAGTGGTGTGTTGTTTCTCTGCATTCAGGTACACTGCTGCAGTGCTTTACCAGCCAGCTCGGGCTCTGCTTCTGGAAGAATCACATTTGCAGAGTTGCATCAAGCTTTCAATTTGATTTCTTGTTGACTGGTGTACAAGAATAAATATCTCATTTTGATTTTCATTGTTTTAGGGCAATTTAAATGCACTTTAAATGTTACTGCTGCATGCATCAATTTACAGCAGCATAAAACAACACTTTATAAGTTTCAGAAATATAACTTGTGCTTCTCCATTGCTGACATGAAAATTACAAATGAATTTCCACATAGAAAATTTTGAAAAGTTCCATCTTCTATAGCTACACGTTAAAAAGACTTTGAAAGCAAAATGATGTCTTCTCTGAGTTCATGAGAAATCTATGGATATCAATTTGATGAGTGCATGTTGATGCACCCAGACCATATGATGCATAGCCTAATTTCACAATCAATATAAATAAACATATAAATCCAAATAAATTGAACCACACAACAGGAGGTGACCTCACAGCAATACAGCTCCTACAAACTCCTGTTGAAGTAAGGACCCCACGGTACTTGGTGGAAAGAAGTGAAATAAAAGCAATTCTTGCCTCAAATCTAAATATTGCAATTGTTATTGCAAAATTACTGCAGTGCTGCGGAACAACAGTGAAGTCCTCTGTATGAATACATCACAGAATAACAGACTCACAGCACAGTTGGGTTGAAGGGCCCTCACAGCCCCCATCCCCACCCCTGCCATGGGCTGGCTGTCCCCCAGCTCAGGATGCCCAGGGCCCATCCATGGCCTGGGGCACCTCCAGGGATGGGGCAGCACAGCTCTGGGCACAGTGCTGGGGCCTCACCGCCCTCTGAGGAAAGAATTTCCTCCCAACATCTTATCTAAATGTACTCTCTTTAGTACGAAACTGCTGTCCTATCACTACAAGCCCTGGCAGAGTCCCTCCCATCCTTCCTGTAGCTCCATGTAAGTACTGGAAGGCTGCAATGAGGTGAGATTCTCTTCTCTAGTCTCAGTCAGCCCTCAGCCTGTCTCCACAGAGTGCTCCAGACCTCTGAGCATCTTCGCAGAGTCCTCTGCCTCAGCATGTCCACATCCTTGTCGTGCTGGGGGCCACAGAGCTGAATGCAGCACTGCATGTGAGATCACATGAGAGCAGAGCAGAGGGGACCCTCTCCTCCCTCCTCCCTCGCCCTGCTGCCCGCGCTGCTTTTGATGCCATCCAGCACACAGCTGGCTTTCTTAGCTGCAAGCACACATTGCTGGCTCACATTCAGCTTTTCATTCATTGGAAACCCCGAGCCCTTCTCTGCAGGGAAGCTGTCTAACCCAGCCACTGCCCAGCCTGTGCTGATGTCTGGGGCTGCAGGGCTTGCACCTCACCTTGTTGAACTTCATATGGTTGGCACAAGCCCTCCTCTCAACCTGTCCTGATCTCTCTGGCAACCCAATTCCTCATCCATCGAATAGTCCATCCATCAAATCCACATCTCTCCAGTTTAGATGTGTGTGTGGGACCGATCAAAGGTTTTGGATGAGTCCAAGCAGATGATGCCAGTTACACTTTCCTTGTCCACCACTGCTGTCACTGCGTCACAGAATGCCACCACCTCTGTCAGGCAAAATGACGTGCCCTTAGTGAGGCTATGTTAGATGTCTCCATTAACCCCCCTGTTTTCCACGTGCATTAGTATGCTTTCCAGGAGGATCTGCTCCTCTTACAGGGCACAGAGGTGAGGCTGACCAGCCTGCAGTCCCCTTTGTCCTCCTCCTTACCCTTTTGAAAATGGGGGTTCTGGTTCTCCTTTTCCATTCACCTGACTGCCATGACTTTTCAAAGGTGATGGAGATGCCATAGCAATTCATCCAGCAGTTCTCTCAGGACCCTAGGATGCATCCCATTGGGTCACACAGACTTCTGCACATTCAGGTTCCTTAGATGGTATCAAACCTGATCTTCTCCCATGCTATGTGGGACAGTTGCTGCGCTCTATTATTTTATGGATTTTTTTCTTCAACTGCTGAGCTCCTTTGCAGCAGTATTTAAAGGACTTCTAGGAATTTTCTTGGTATTCAGAAAGAAAAACCAGAGTTAAAAATCAATTCTGCATGTATCTAAGGACAGAGAAGAAGCTCTATGGTGTTAAACAGCACACAAGGGCTACACAACCAAGCAATTGAAGGATGTATTATGTGATGGAACACTGACAAGTCATGGGTGCATGTTTGCTTTTCAGCTGTACAGTTACTGACTTCTGAGAGTTTAAACACACCGAAAGTAATACTTAGCATTCATTATTCCTGGATTTTCAGTTTTCACTGGGAGATCCCCTTGCACTCCTCCAGACATTCCAGTCAATCGTTTAATGGAAGACCAAATGCAGTGATATTGCTAGTGACAACAGATGCTCCTACAAATCTGACACACACACACACTGCTCAACTCGGGTGAAAGAAAATACAAACACTGAGAAGTTCCACTTTTCACTGATGTAAAAACACCGATGTAGCTGCAAGTGCCTATGAAACAGTCAAGCAAGACTTTCCCACCTCTGCAATTAAATAACTTGAGATTGGCCAGGCTTACAGAGAATTTAAATAAAATAAAAATCCCTTCTGACTGAGCATAAGACATTTCATGCAAACAACACATTTGGACCTCAGCAAGACCACGGGGGTGATTTCAAGCATCATTTTGATGTGTATATGAAAACACAGGGGCATCACCATTGCCTAACAAAGCGAGATACCCAACTTAGTAACCTGTGCTATGGGCATCCAGAAACAGCAATTGAATCAGCACCTCATGTGTTTTACCACGTGTAATCCTCTTTTATAAAGAAAAGCAACCTTCTGAGCCTGTATGAACATCCTGAAGGCCTGAAGTTTGCTTTGGACTGTCACTGTCCTCCATTCATGCATTGCAGGGATGGACCAGAACACCTCAGGCAGATGCCCACCCCTGGGGCTGGCATGGGAGTTTGTCTCATGGGAGAGCCTTGTGATCTACAGCTCTGCCAGCACACAGCTGGCACACACTGCCCCAAAGAGCCCCATGCAGTAAATGCTGTGGCTACCCCAGTGCTCCCAGCACAGCAGCTGATCACAATTTCACTGCTGGAGCGTAAAGCTGCAGCGTTCAGCCAGTCACCAAGCTCAGCCCGTGCACAGGCCACCCAACAGAGAAGCAAAGAGCAACCTTCAAGGCCTACTCAGAGACACTCTCTGAGCCTAAATGTTACCCCAGGATTCCCAAATATTTGAGCAGGAGAGAGATACCTCTATGCGCTCGCACATGGGTCTGGAAACAGTTGTAATACTTGTATTTCTTCCCACATATTCCACACTCATAAGACCCTGAAAAAAAACAAGACAGAAAGGTATACGTCACCATATTAGATCAGGAAAAAAAGCCTCACAATTTACTTATCCATAAACCAGGGACAAAAGAATGCAGTTTGCAGCAAAGTAATTTTTGGAAGGTTCACGGAGATAAGTGCAGGAAATCACTATCCCAGACTCGATGCTTTTTTCAGCCTTATTTAAGATTCCATGGCACATTACCCCGAACTCACATTTTCAGTACAACTTTATAAATTTGCTAACATGAAAGGACCTCTCTCAAAATAGCACGACTTATAATTTTATAATAATGACTAATATTTCCTATGGACAGAAATAACCTTGAATTACTTTTCAGTAAGTTCCCAGTATATGGGAAAAAGAGCTTTCCGACTGAAAAAAGAAGGCAGCGTGTTATCTTCAGGCAAGCAGTTTTCAAAATTTCTCAAGAAATGTACAATGCACAAATTTCTCAGGAAACCCATGGAGATTTGGTAAATATCCACCCAGAGGAAACCAAATAGATACAAATAGAACTTCTGACCTTTTTAAGGAAAATCACATGACCACAACAGTCTCTCTTCTCAATTTGTGTATCTAATTCCAGAAAACACACATCTGCAAACAGTCATTTGAAATGAAACCAGAGGAACAGAGCTGGGAGAATCATTTGTAATGATGAAATCACGCAATGAATTCAGTCTCTTCTGTTTATCAGACAGGCAGACACAAATTTCCTCAGATTTATCATTTAAGACAATTCAACCTTTCTTGGCAAACAGGTTATAAATCAGCCTTTCAAGCCCTCACTTGCAAAATGTGTTGCATTTGTCAGCTGTCCATCAGTGGGCGAGAAACCGATCCTGCATGTCCTCACCCACAGAGCAAGGGCAGCACCTCCTGCAAGGGGCGCTGGGACAAAGCAGGGCTGAGCTGCCACTCAGTACGAGCACAGCTTCCTTCCATGGACACGCATGCAACCTCAGAACAGCCTTTTCCTGACCATGGGAAACAGCAAAACTCAGAGATGACCCACAGATTCACACCCACATGCAAACAAACGCTCCCAAGCACCATCTCACAGCAGTACTTACCAGTGCCACTTGAGACAAAGGAACAAAATCAAGAGTGTTTTCTGAACACACTACGCTCACATTCTTTTTTTCCCATGTCCCGTTGCTTACAGCTTGGGAAGAAAACAACCCTCCTTCCAACTCAGAGAGCACAGAATTCCCTGTCCAGCATGCCAGCATCACTTCAGACTGTCCTTTGAGCTTACGAGGAGTGATGCTCGAACAGGCAACTGGCTACAGTCTGATACACAGGAGCACACACCTGACAAAATATTCTACCACACCCCTCCTGCAGCCAGCTCACCATGTCTCAACTGCTCCACAGCCTCCTAGTTATCACAGCCAGCTGCGTTTCATGCATACAGATACACCTGGATGGTGTCATCGCCAGTCATCAACAGTGGTCACTCTGCAAGGGTTTTCCTGAGTGAAATCCAGGATATCAGCAAGTCAACAGCATCTGCCAGACCTATCTTCCATGCTTGAGGACTGATGATGTTAATCACCAACCTTCACAGTTCTCTTCTGCAAACTCTTCCAGCTGGAGCCCCAAAGAAAGCGCAGCCACAAGATGAGCACACTCCTCTCACTTAGGCCCTACCAATCCTGAACTCTGCACAATAGCTGAGGTTCAGCTGTACCAACAGCAAAATGAGACTGACGCCCACCTGCACCCCTAAAGCAGCACTGTGCACATACAGAGCACTGGGGAAAAAAAAAGAAAATAAAAAGCAGTGAGGGGCTCTAGGCTGACCTTTTTTCCCTGCGTTTCTTGCATTCCTCCCTTCCTCTGCAGATAGTCTACAGCACATACATGCATTTGCTTCTGCAGAGGTTCTTCAAGAAAATATACCCCCATACAAGTGACTGCAGTGCTCTCCCTCCCTGACACAAACCAAAATGCACAAGGGACTCTGCCTGGGAAGTAAGGACAGGAGGTGGCCCAGCATGTCCCACGGCCACATATCATCCCCCCAAAACTACCCAGGTCTCACGTGCAGTGTGGGGGAAGCTGCAGTCAGCTCCTCCAGCGGACCTCTCCCCACCTCCTGCATGCAGATGGCGCAGCAGGATGACCCACGTGGGGACAGGGAGAAAATCCAGCAGCCACCCAGGCGGGGGCAGAGGCACAGGTCCCAGAACGAGAGAAAGGAGGGACGATTTGCCACAATAACATGTCAGAGTGAAGGGAAGGTAAAGCAAAGGAAAAGGCATCACTTGGTAAGGTCTTACAGAGAACATGCCTGTGTTGCCTTTGACGCTGCCTCTGCAGTCACTGTTTGTAGTGGGCTCTGCCAGCCTTGGGATGCGTCATGCAGGTTAAAGCTGTTTGCAGGAGTGGAGATGGGGAAAGATTTGGGTTAGTTGGTGCATTCAGCTTGGCCAGGCTCCTGCTGAGCCTTGCAGCTGGAATTTGGGCACACACCCGGGGCATTCAGAGCCTTCTCTTGCTCCCTGATTAGACTTTCACACCCTTCCATCACATACCAGACGTGTATCTCAATGCATGGTCAAAAATCCAGGTCCCTGAATATCGATTTCGTGTATATCCAACGGGAGAGCCACGTTCCACTGCTTTTCCATCTAAATTGTGCAGAAAAAATAAATCAGAAAGGAGCCCTTAAAGTGGATCACTTCCAAAGGATAAGGGTGGCCGATGCCTATCAAAAATTTCCGAGACCCATCTGTCCCTGTGGCTTAGTAACAAACTGTCAGAGGCTGCACAGAGGTTAAGTTTTTGCAGCACTATTTTGTGGGTTTAACCAGGGAGAATCCAAAGTGCTCAGGAATTACATGCCCTGAGCAGCTCAACACGTGAGAGATCAGTGTCATGGCACAAATCAAGCACATGTATGTTAGATTGACACTCCCAAACCAGAAGGATTGACTCTTTACTCTGTCTCAGAAGCGCTTCTGATTTTACTTGAAAAATCCTCTCCAAAATACTTCTTGTAAAGCAGGGACCATGCTGAGAGCTTCAACAGCCTTGTATAAAGCTTCTCCTCATCATCTCACAGGTAACTCCAAACAGCCCTCCAAAACACCAATGCTCAGGTATCCCCAGTGTCACACAGTGACCCAACACCTGGCCAGCAGCCCACCCCTTCTCTTGATTTGAAACGTCAATACCTCTTAATTTTCCCCTGTAATTTAGATGGCTCTGAGGTGAACTTCTCAGCCTCCCTGCCCTCCCAGCCCTGCCCTGCCAAATGCTGATGTGCTGCGGCTATTTGAGTGGCCCTGGCTGAGGTCAGCACGTGGAGCTATGAAGAGCATGACAGGAAGGGAGCAGCAGGGCTGCTGACTGGGCTGGGAGCAGAAACGTGGAGGCACAGGGCCACGGCCTGGTACGGGGAGCAGAGGGCCCATCTGGCTTCCTTTGCTTGGGGTGCCCCAAGGGGGAACTCCTGGGGCTTGTGAGATTTCTGTGGAAAAGCAGACGAAAAGCAAGCAATCCAAAAGCACAAACATCAGCACTGCGCCTTCAGCCAGGCTGTGAACCTCTTGTGCAGCCACCGCAAACCTTGGAACAGAGACTGGAGTAGTGCAGAGCTCAGGGAGAGACACGGGACCCTGCAGCCAGGCAGGAGATGGATGCATGAGGCCTCAGTTGATCAGAACACTGCAAGAGAGCAGCAGCAGCTGAGCTGGGAATCTCCCTTATAAACTCCTGGTAGGAGCAGACAAGACCATGAAGACAGCAGAAGCCTACAGGAGATGTGCAGCTCAAAACAAAGGCACAAACCCTGCAGTGCATGACACAGTGCAGCCCCACCACTGAGCCCCCAGGGAATCTGCTGTCTGTCACCAAAGCCACTTGTGCTCGGCTGCCTGTCCTCACAGCACCACGAGGACACGGCCTGAGGGGCACTTCCAGAGGATGGAGGGGCTCTGACTCTCTGCTTCATCCTACGCCATGAATTTCTATCGAAAATAACCATCTTCAACACCTGAACTCTCAGTTTCCCCGATGAAAGGGTGGACAATCCTACCAAAGTGCTGCCCTTCTCCACAGCTGAAGTGATTTCGACCCAGGACTACCAGATCACATCACAACAACTACTGCAGGAGAATATCTCCTGCAAGGACCAGTGAGCATGCAGAGCCTTTGCTTGGCAGCGGGGAACACCAGCATCCTCAGCTCTCTGTGATCATAGGCTGCCCGTAAGCAGCAGCCAAAATCACCAGCAAAGCAGCAGGCATGGGACATTTCTCCTGTGAGCTCCACAGATGTCAGTGGCCATGGAAATAGTGCCTGTCTACGGTTTCTTTGGGGGATGGAGAGGACCAGAAGAATTGACTGGGAGCCAGCTCCAAGAAACCAGAAGGAATTGGTATCTGGACACCAGGGTTGGTCAACACAGCACAAGTATTTGGTGGCCAAACAGAAAAGTTATTCAGTCACCTCCCCAACAGACGAGAATTATGTGAAGGGCTGGATGAATGGGGGCACTTAGGATGCTCCTTGCACAAAGGGATTGGCTGCTGACTGCCAATGGCCTCAGGACCGAGTTGCCTTTAAAGAAGCCCAGCGTGAGGCTATAAAATAACAAATACTTCATTTCACACACACACCATTTCAAGAAGCACTTCCAAAGAGTAGCTCTCCAGTTTACTTTCTGGGCTTTCAACCACCACTTGCTAACCAACAAATAACCCCCCATCCCTCACCCCATGGGGAGGGAAATCATCCCCAGCCCATCCCCATCCCCATCAGTCGGGGTGTGCTGTGTGCATCCAGACTAGCCAACAGCAAAAATCCACTCCCTGCTTTGTACAACCTCAGCTGAAAACCACATCCTCTGAGGACACCACCTGCAGAGCCCAGCCAGCAGAGTGGGGACAAGGTGTGACAGACACCCAGTTCCATGCAGCTGGGAGAGAAGTTCCTGCTGCCTCTGCTCAGTGGCTTGGGGCGCTGGGAACACTCCTGTGCTTCAGGGTGGCCCATCAGGCTTCAGCTTCTCAAGAGCTGTGAGGGCACAAAAAGACCTGAAAGTACACAGAGTGTTCCCTCCACATTAGAAGACTTCTAAGTTGGAGCCGATTTCAGGCTTCTTAGGCCTTCCTTAAAGGCTGATCCTGCATAACCAGCAGTGACCTCCTGCTCTTCCATTCTAAACAGCTGTCCTACTGGAAAAGGGAAGACAGGGACAAGGACTCTCACAAGATAATCCCCAGCTAACGACACTCTCCAGGGTTTTTTTCTAACAACAGTGATCAAGCAAAAACCAGGAGAAAATCTACCATCAATGCCTCTTTTCCCTCCCTCTGCAAGACAAACCAACCACAACAGCAACACCAGGCAGCTCAAGTCAGCTTCCTCCCTTGAAGGAAACCTGGTCTGACCTCCCTCTTCTTTGTATCAGCAGCTGCCTCTGCTCTCAATGGCTGGGATCTGCTCTACATCACAGCCAGAGGAAGAAACCTTTCAGCAGGAGCAGAGCCTCTTCCAGGACTCCAGACATTCCCAGTGCAGTGGGAGAGGACAGTGTGATGATCACAGGGAGAAGAAAAGGATTCTTCTCATCACAGCCATAGGTGGGGTGAGGACAGGAAGTTCTGCTTTACTGTTTTGGAAGTGGTGCACCACAGCCAGCTAACAGCTGAAATCATTCCCACAAGGTTACAAGAAAAGCAAACAAATGAACAGCAAACTGCAGAAACTGTTTTTAATCTAAATCTTATTATTTACAGGAAGCATTTGTTGCCTCAGGGCAACTCTCCTCGAAATATTCCAACTTCCTCTCCTGCTTTCCTCCTCACCTGTGACCAACATACCTGGCAGCAGCCCTGGCTTCACCATGAATTTTATTCAACTGATGGACAAGTGATTTAACACATCAAATGACACCATTATCTTTCTTACAGTGATCCTTATCATGGCTGAGTCCTTAGTGGTGATCAGACACCAAAAGAAAGCAATAATTTAAATAAAGTCAACCATCCTGAGCCAGGAACTGCAGCGCCCCTTGGCTCCAGCGCATCCAGCAGAGCCTCCCAGAGCAGCTCTCCAGAGCACCTTTCCTGCCCCCACACCAGGGCTCGGGGCACTGAGGGATGGGACGCACGGACCCGCAGCTTACCGAGCGTCTGCTGGTTGCGGACCCCTCCGATCACCACGCAGATCTCGGCTGGCACATCTCCCGGCCCGTCTTTTATGTTCTTCTTGGAATCTTTGGTGTCATCCTGCCAGATCACCTCTTCGATGTAGTCATCTGGTACCTCTGTTTTCACCTTCACCTCAGTCATCATTCCAGCCTCTTCACTGGGTGAGGACTGAGATGTCACCGAATCGGAGCCCTCTGCTTTTGGGCTCCGTGGGCTCCTCTTCAAACACTCCCTGAATAGGGGGAAAACAGGGAAAAAATGAGTTCTAATTTTCAAGCACTCACTTCTAACAACTAGAACTTAATAAAAGGTACTTTTGCTTAATGCAGTTTCTTTAAAGTGACTGTCACATTGGGTAAATAATAAAAATTTAACTAGACAAAAGTAATAAAACCACCTGCCAATACTGAAAATAACCTTAAACAACACAAACAACAGTAGCAGTTGAAAACAGCCTGAATCTCTCTTTACAGAGAGAGTGGTGAGGTGCTGGAACAGCTGCCCAGAGAGGCTGTGATGCCCCGTCCATCCCTGGAGGTGTGCAAGGCCAGGCTGAATGGGGCCCTGGGCAGCCTGAGCTGTTATGAAACGTGGAGGTTGGTGGCCCTGCCTGTGGCAGGGGGTTGGAGCTTCGTGATCCTTGTGGTCCCTTCCAACCCTGGCCGTTTTGTGATTCTGTGTGAATCACTGAACAGGAGCACAGAACTGGACCAGGCAGGTCAACATGGGCAGTCCCAACCCCCAGTGCTGTGCCAGGAGCAGCCCACTCATGCAGAGGAAATGCTGAATGTCCCCAGCATTTTTAATTCGGAGCTCACTCTGCCTTCATGCATTCCTCCATGGAGTAACCTAGTCTTGCAGACTCTCTTTTAGCCCTTCAAAGCAACTTGACCCTCACCTTATGGTTCTCATATGGCTGTGCTTAACATACAGTGATGACTGAAGAGGATCACAGAATCACAGAATCACAAGGTTGGAAACGACCTGCAAGATCATCCAGTCCAACCACCCTCCCATTCCTACCAGTGCCACAAGCTACTAAACCGGATCTCGTACCTCCTCATCCAGGCGCCTCTTGAACACTACCAGGGACGGCGACTCCACCACCTCCCTGGGCAGCCATTCCAGTGCCTGACCACCCTTTGAGAGAAAAAGTTTCTCCTAATACCCAACCTAAACCTCCTCTGGTACAACTTCTTGCCATTTCCTTGGGTCCTACTATTTGCCTGAGAGAAGAGGCCAGACCCTTTTGCACCACAGCTCTCTTCAGGAAGTTGTACAGTGCAATGAGGTCTCCCCTGAGCCTCCTCTTCTCCACACTGAACAATCCCAGCTCCCTCAGCCGCTCCTCATAAGACTTGTGCTCCAGATCCCTCACCAGTTTCGTTGCCCTTCTCTGGATACCTATGTATTATGGTAACAGCTTCCAGGGAGACTAAGTTATGGGCAGATGCAAGCATCAGAGATGGCAGAGAAGGTGTGGTGGGCCAGGAAAGATGGGTGAGGAAAGCAAGGGTCCATTCTTTAGGAGCAGATGAAGGAAACAGTGTGTTGTTATCTTGGAAATTGAGAACCAGAAACTCATGGGAGAAAAGAATCTAAACAAAGTATCATAGAATCCTAGAGTGGCCTGGGTTACAAAGCAGCACAATGATCATCTCATTTCAACCCCCTGCTGTGTGCAGGTCACCAACCAGCAGCCCAGGCTGCCCAGAGCCACATCCAGCCTGGCCTTGAATGCCTGCAGGGATGGGGCATCCACAGCCTCCTTGGGCAACCTGCTCCAGTGCCTCACCACCCTGTGTATGAAAAACTTCCTCCTAACATCCAACCTAAAGTACATAAATAAACTCTTAACTCGCCGCAAGAGAAGGCAGAAACCAATGCACCCCAAAGCTGTGGGATAACATCAGCAGATTCGATTTACCAAGAAAAGTGCTGTGGTGGCAAAAGACGGATTTTAAGTACAGCAGACAAGACCAGGTGCAGCTCCGTTTCCAAGTGCACCATCCCACCACTTGTTCTGGGCTTCCTGTTTTCAAGACTGGTTATTAATAAATTCCAACACACAATGCAATGATAAAATAATTGCTGGTTCAGTTGTACAAAATCAGATGAAGTAAATACGTAACAAGAGCTTAGACTGTACAAACTGGAGATTTTAAAGAGTCTGGGACATTACTTAAAGTCATAAACAACCAGAACAGCTGACAGGAAAAGTTATAAGTAGAAGCAACAGACAAAACTAAGTGAAAAATAGGCTGAACTTCAGGATGAGAGTTATTGTATCACACAATAATGAAAAAGAAGGAAAATCCCACCGCTTGGAACATCACAGGAAGTCAGAAGAAAGCACAAATTAACAAAAACAACTCTTGCAATGCTTTTAGATTCTGGTGACAGAGCTGGAAGACAAATCCAAACGCTGCAAGTGGAGGAGAAGGTGCTCAGTGGGTAAGGCTGGGAGGCTGAGATGAAAGAGCAGATGAAGAGAACAATCTTCAGCAATAATTACTGCACAACCTCCTCATGGACATGTAGCTGCTATCTCAAAATGGGTCAATCACATTGTATCACCAGATATTTTATTATTCATTCCCTCTTCTCATTACGGAATGGAATGTGCAATTAATAGCCCCTAAACAGAGCAAATCAGCCTTGACCTGCCTTCGCAATCATTCCCATCCTCCTCACACGTTTTCCTCCATACTCCCAAAATCATCCAGGGCTTTCACAAGCGAGAAAGATGAATTAAGACAGAGAAAATGTGGTTGAAAATTGGAAGTTCTTTATGGTAATATTATTGGATGTCCAAAAAGGTCCATCAATCTCAGCTGACAGCAATGCAGTTGAGTGCCTGCTCCAGAGATGCGGCAAAGGCAGCAGCCAGGAGTGAGTACAGAGGGTAGGATCAACTGTAAATCAATCACACAGCAAAGGTGTGAAATGCAAAACACTGAAAAAGGCAGCAAAAGCTGTCGGTCCTGGGGAGAACCATCCTCCCCCTGGGGGCAGGGGAGGAAGACCAAAACCAAAGCAATACACTTCTCACTGTTAAGCAGAAAAGCAGTCTGTAAAAGCTGGCTTTTCACCTCCATTGAGGGCAAAACAGCTCAGTGTGATGGCACAACTTGTACAGGCCAGTCCTGCACAGAACAACACAAAAATCAATGCAGGACCCCAATGACGTGGAAGTAAGAGCCTGCAGAGCCAGCACTGAGGTTATGCATACAGCTTTCTGAGCAGAAGATCGACAGAAATAAAAGAGAGCTTCTGACAACGCCTGGCTTTGCAATATCCAGCCATAAATCAGTACACGGCCCAGAGACACAAACGAGCCAAGTGTAGTAAGGTAAAATGCTGCCCTCAACATGTACTGAGCAGAGGTATTTCCAGAGGGCTTCCAAAGTGGCTGATTTAGGGCAGATTTATTCATGCTCTGGAGTTAAATCTGACATCACTGCCGCTAAAACGTACAGCTGACCCAAGGAGAGGTGGAGTCAGAAAGCAAGACTGTGAAAGGGACCAAAACCAATCATCCCAGTCACTCTGAGCAGCTGCAATGTGGCCCAATGCGCTCAACAACGTGGTGCATCAGTCACCGCGCTCATCTCCCACTCACCAGGCCACTGCAGCCACAGGGCTGTGCTCTGACCAAAGGAGCAGGGAGAAAACGCTGTCTTTCCTTAATTTGGCACAGAAGAGTAAGAGCTCATAGCTGGAAGCTGGAACCAGCTGAAATGAGGCATAAAATATTAGCACGGGTGGTGGTCTACCAGAACAACCATTTTCCAAAGGATGTGCTCAGGCAGAACAGATCTCTCAAAGGTTTCAAACCCAGAGCTCCCACACCTGGCCAGTCCCAGCGCTGGGTGCTCCATCCATCCTTGCACTGGGCTGCGTGCCTCAGCCCAGCTTGGTGGCATGAAGCTGCAGGATCAGTCTGATGGGTTCTTAGAAACTCTGCACCTCACACACACTGACTCTCCATATCCACCTCTGCCAAGAAAGTTAACTTCCCAGCTGGGCTGGCTGCTCCCATCTGTGACTTAACTCTGCAGGTATTAATTAAAAGCAATACTGCTGCTTTGCCACTGCCCCACAAGTTAGAAACCTGAGCAGGTACTCAGTGTACAATGTACCTCAAAAGTTTTTGCAACTGTCATCTGCAGGATTTCATAGCACAGAAACCTGGAAAAGAGTCTGCAGGTCCTCTCAAAAACAAAATGAAAAACACACAGCACCACTGGACTTTCGCAACTATGATCCTTCGTGTCTTCTGATGCTTTCCAGAAGAGATGACAGATGTACCCAGGTGTGAGGGAAGCAAACCTGCAGCACCAGAGCACTCTACTGAGCACCCCTGCATCACCTGGAACCATCAGGGAGATCTGTGCAGAGCCATATCCCACTCACGTCCCAGGGAAAGCACCCAAGGGCTGAGGCGAAAAGGGAATAAATGATCAGCGCTAACTTTAAGAGGTGCCAGCGCTGTTTTGATGAAGATGGAAGAGCTTCAACTGCAGACTCGCTCCAGTTGAGCATTCAGAGGAACACCATGGTTTGAAGAATACCTTCACATACATGGAACTGGAGCAACACAGTCCCAGTCCTCTTTTCTCCAGTAGTCCCACAGGTACACAGACAGTACCTTCATCTCTTCTTACAGCCTCTGAAGGACTGGTGTACAGACTGCAGAGAATTTGTCTGAAGGCTACAAGATCTCGACTTGCGCAATGGGGTGACTTGCTAGCAATGCCAAAGAACTGTGCCTAACAGCTCAGCATGTCCATGGTCCTACTTCATCCAACCACCCTACACCAATGGCACAGAACTGAAACCACTGGTCAGACTGGTTCCCCCAGTGCCTCCGTTGCATCTCCCATGCAGCTTTGGAGACAGATGAGGAGGGCAGCAATGGTGGAAGATGGCTCTACTAGCAAACAGAGCATCACCTGCGGAGGACTCTTTCTTCTGGTCACACATGAAATCCAGCCAGTGTGTACAGCAAAATTAGGGTCAGGCCAGGCTCCTTGGTCTGAAGCTCAGCCACCAATTTGCTGAAGCTATGCCATTCACAACTGAATACAATCATCTCCAGAGCCCAGAAGAGAGCAGTGCTGAAGGAACGAACAACGTGGGATGGCTGAGTTTCAAGCTTCCTTGGGGAGAACAGTACCGACAGATCACAGCAAGTGGGCAGAGAAAGTGAAATTACAACACTGGAAAACCTCAGATAGGATGGAGAGGGGAATACTCCAGGGTCTGTGAGGAGCTCAAGACAAGTGATCCAGTAAGCCATCATTTCTCCACACTTCTTTGGTCCTAGCATGTTAGATCCTTTGCAAGTCCATGATGCTGCACCAGCTGTGTGCTGTGCTGATTTTCACCTCCCCTTTCAGAGAGCCTTCAGTCAGAGACAAAGCAGCAGCAGGTCTAACAATATACTTCTCCAGAAAATCTCCTTGAGATTCACAGTAACACAGAACATGCTGCCTGGCCTTCAGTGAAGTCAAGAATCAACGTTACATCCTGGCAATAAAAGTACTTTTCAACATGATCCACGATGTGACGACTGCAAGCACTGTGACACGAGGACTGAGCTCACACTGGCCCAATACTGACATCAGCCCCATCTACTGAGTTCTCAAAGGGCACTGCTAGGTAACACAGGTACCAGTGACAGAGCCTAAGGGAGAAGGATGAGACAGATCCCAGCCCTGGGGACTTGCACCTCATCCTTGTGATGGTTTGGAATGCAGTCCCTGAGCTCATGCCATTCCTTCTTGAGGGTGAAACAATGCAATTCTACAGTGTTCAAGTGTTGCCTTCCAGGGATTGGCTGCAATTACCTCTGCAAGTCCAACCTGCATTTAACATGGCACGTTGTCTTAGAGATCCAAGAGGCTTTTGCTTGTTGAGGAGAGGAGGCAGAAGATGCTCACACCATCACTCAACGGCAAGCTTGGTTGCTCCTACCTGCGAGCTACTGTTTCACTTTCCAGAACATGCCTTATAGATTTTAAACATTAAAGAGACAAACATTATATGTGTATGTGTCACTCCTCTGCCTAAGTAGGTCACACAGCCAATTACTGTATCACCAGCTCCACCATCTCACAATGCTCATTTCCACACTGCTGCCTGCTTTGATCATCGGACTTTCATCTTCTGATGATGATACAGCCACTTTCATGTCAAACACAAGCATGTGAAGGCAGAAGAGATTTAAGGAGGCTTGATGAAGAGTCAGCATGGGGAGCTGGACAGGTATGGGCAGGTACAGCTTCCTGGAATCATTTAGATGGAGCTACAAGAGCTCCTAAAGGCCTAAAGCTTCAGCCAGCCAGACGATGCAGCAAGGAAACAGGCAACAATGCCTCATGAACAATGCTCTTCCACAGGGGAGAACCAAGGAAATGAGTGGCTGCTTACAAGTCTCCTCTGCACTGTAACTCTATCAATGAAACCAGTGAATCCCCTTCCAGCCAGCTTTCTGCCAAAGAAGGAAAGAGGGGAAAGAGGTGCACATCACAGAGCTGCAATATGGTGCTGTTTTTATCTTTGAAGAGCATTTCTTTCTGGCTGTGATAAGCAGAACCGGCAATGACTGAAAGCAAATGGGAACCGTCAGCTGCTGCAGCCAGAAGAGACTCACATTTGCAGTTTGCTTTTTCTGATCTGGAGTAGCATTCTCATAAATAATGAAAGTGACTAAAAGCTACTTAAAAAACACACACTCCTCCCTTATGAAAGAATGAGGGAAAAAAACCCAATTACAAAAGGACATTTCTTCCAGCTAGGAATAATTTGTCATGTAATTCTCTGAAGACAGCAACAGCAACATGCATGCTCAGTGCTCCCTTCTGAGTGATCTGTGATTGTGTATGTACTCAGATGGCTTCTAATGAGGCTATTTTTATAGCACACATCCTGCTGAGCTTTTGGGGAGGAGCAAAGTGAGATCAACGGAGAATCAGTCTTCAACGTCAGCTCCTGCGTATTTTCTCTCCAAAGGAGAGGAAAAGGAAGTAAATGTGGAGGAGGACATGCTCTGAGTCAACATCTACAAAGAAAGCTCTTCCTCCCCAGCAGCAAACATGGAGCATCCACAATTTCTTCTGGACTCCATTCAAGCTGGAAGAAGCACAGACACACCGCTAATGCCCTGACAGCAGTGATGGCAACACAACTTCCCCATGGCCAAGCATGCCGCGTCCCCTTTTACACTCCTAAAACACTATTGCTCAGCCCTTGGTTTGCTCTTCCAGTCTGCAGGACCAAAGAGATTGAGAAGAGCACAGTAATCAGGATCATGCAGTGGATCCTTGCAGGGCCAAGCTTTGCAGGGCCCATCAGGACAGTGTCACCAATGGGACACTACAACTTGCCTTCTCAAAACCAACGGGCAGCTGGCTGATGTCACACCAGATGGAAAGGCCTCAGCTGCCCAAAAGGAAAGGAAGCAAAAACAGACAGTTGAAAAAATGGGGCTCAATTTACAGATGTCTACCATGGTTTTCAAAGAGCCATGACTGCAGCTAAGGGAAGTGGAATGGATAGAACAGATGGAAATGAACTCTGAGTTTACATGGAAATGATTAAAGTAGAAATAGAATAATACAAGCATAAAATCTGCTTGATTGATGAATGCTTTTTTGGTGGCCTTCCTACCCCTCCTCAGTTCTTGTTTGCTGCAAAGGAGTGGAGCAGGTCAGAAAGCAGGGACAAAATGATGTCCTCCATCAGGGCCATCTCTGCCACACGTGTTACTGGGCAAAAAGTCATGTGAAAGAACAGGTAGGCAGGAATTGTTTTTCTCAGTGTTAGAGATGAACACTGCTTCTCATCTCCACGCTTCCTGCTTCAGCTCTGCATGCTCTCTCTACTTGCCCAGCCGGTGTCCTGAGGCACAGCTCAGGCCATTCCTCCACCAAACCCACTGCTGCAGATTGACCCAGTGCCTCTTCCACATGGAGGCTGTCCTGGTTTCCATGTGTGAGGCTCAGGAGCAAAAGCCACGTTGCTGAGTGCCTCCTATGTACCAGCAGCTTCCAAGGCAAAGATGGTGCATCCAGCATGCATCACTGCCTCTGGTCTTTGAGCCACACACTGCTTGGTTTGCTGCAAAAGAGATCGTTTTACTGGCAATCTCCCCTTCACAACAGCAAACAACCTCTTCTGCTGCCTCTTGAGTCAAAAATATCCTGGCTCTTTCCACGAGTGTCTGGGAACCCACACGAACGTTGAAGCACAGTGAGACAAAGCAACGCACACAGTGCTGGCAGCAGCTGCTGGTGCACATCCAAAACCCAAGCCCTGGTCACACAGTGCTACTGGGTTAGTTGCTCAATAAATATCATCATTATTGTGGAGTTCATTCATTCAGAAGGCTCGAGAAAGATGCATCAGGTAGGATGACTGCCTGCTTCCAAGGGCAGCCAGCTCTGAAAACCGCAGAAGTGACTAACAACACAGAGTGTGGTGTGAGGGGCATGGAGACCAAGGCCCATCTAACCGCAAAATCTCATGGAAGAAGCAACTGAAGAGACACCCAAGGTCAGGCTGGATGGCACTGCGAGCACCTGATGGAGCTGTGGGTGCCCCTGCATTCACTGCAGGCAGCTGGATTACAAGAACCTTCGAGAGTCCCTTCCAATGCAAACATCTCTATGATTCTGTGACTTCTAACTGGATGTGTTGCACCACCACAGCCTGAGCTTCACACAGTGATCGCAGTGCCAGCCCTCGCCATCATCTAACTGATTGCCTGCATTTAGCAGTAATCTCCCTATGCAAAAAAAAAAAAAAAAAAAAGGAAGAAGAAATTCTGACCAGGAATGTGACTGTTCCTCTGCTCAGAGCGTCCTCAGCATGCTCTATCAACTGCTTTCCAGTCACGTGGGTCTCAAGACAAAAGTAAACCAAAACATTCTTTGAAGAGGTAATGCCATGAATGAAACAACTGCTCAAATTTGGGGAAAACAAACAAACTAAGCAGCATCCTTAATTCTTCCAACTATCACAGTCTTCTAAAACACACAGCCTTTCCTGACAACTAACTGCTTCAGTCAGTGTAAGAGGAATTTAATTGTGTTTTCATTCCTCAAGGGATGCTCAATAGCTCCGAATCCTTCAGAACAGGTAAATGATGGGACCAAACCAGGCTGCCTCTCCGCTAGAAAATAAACATTAAAACACAAACCAAGACAACAGCGAAGAGTCGGAAAGAATTCCTCAGCTATTAGCAAAACAAATTCCCTTAAGTCCTTATTAGGAGTATCATGAGAGTGGTTTGAAGAGGAAAGTCGAACCAAATTAAAGAAAAGATGGCTTATCCAACAAAAAACAAACGCTCAGCGCTCGCCAAAAGCAAAAGAATTCAGTCTGATAAGAAGTGTGACATACAAATGATGCAGGTTAAAAACTAAATTTAAGATGATAATAGAATAGCTGCCAGCTTCTTTAAATGTTCAGCACGGTAATGTCAACAGAGACAAAAAAATTCAGGGAAAAACAGAGTAAAGGATTTATTCACTGAAAGAGCTCTGCGTTGCTTGCTCAGAAATGACTGAGGCCTGCAAAGCCCCAGAGGTCCCGGCACGGTGCAGCCCACCCCAGCGCCAGCCACGAAGCCACAGGCAGCACTGGCACAGTGTGAGGAGCGGGACACAACCAGCACATGGGAGAGAACAGCAGCAGGACCTCAGGACTGGGAGAACTCCTCAGCTGGAGAGCGGCTAAGATGAGGTGGCAGATGTCCTGCTGCTGGAGATGGGCGCGTGTTCAAACAGCAGACTGCAGGCCACAGCAGGACAGCCCCGATCTGCCCAGGAGAGCGGATGGCCGAAGGAAAACCAAGTCCTGGTAACCCTGCTTTGCTGAAGGCATTATTGTTAGTTCTGCTCAGTGCTTCACAGAAGGAAGCCCCGCTCCGCCTCATGTCTCCAGAAGCTCTCCTGGGCTCTGATGCTTAGCAGTATGGCAGAAAACAAGTTGGTCCCCCGGGAGCTGGGATGCATCTGTGTGCTGCCGCCTCTCCCTTCACATGCGCATCTACGGCACTCCGACCTCCTTTTGGGTTTCAAGGAAACCTTCATGGGTTTCTCACGGTTTTTGTCCACATCTCGGCACAGAATTGAACTGTTTGCTCCTCTTCTATCAGCTAGCTGCTTTGTTTGTTGCTCTGTTTGTTCCTTCCTGAAGATGGCTGGTGAGAATCCTGAGAGCACCAAGGCTATTAAATAGCCTGCCTAATTATTAATACTCCTCTCTTTCTAATGTAGGGTGTCTTAAGCTCTTCATGCTCTGGGGCTGAAAATCTCCCAGGTGGTCTTTTAAATAAAAGGGAAACCGTTTAAACAGCTTTCCTTCTCAGAAACACTCACACGCATCCCTTTGCGAGAGGCTGAGGGTAACACAGCCACTAAGGATGATGTGCCTGCAAGGTACAGAACGAGCAAAGGGAAGGAGGAAAGATGCCACCATTCAGGCAAAGGAGCAACTGAGGAGCAAAGTATATGTGACCATTTCGGGGTATGTTCTCCTCCAGTTGGAAATTTGTTATTGAAATAGTTTTTTCTTCACTCACCTTATTGAAATTAGATCTTTTTTTGAAGAGATATCATGAATGAAAGAACTGCTGAAATCCGGGTACGGCAGACAAAGCAGCATACATCATTTTCCCAGCTGTCTTGGTCTACCAAAACACAGCCTCTCCTGACAGCACCATGTCGCTAAAGACAAAACTGCCAGACGTCCTGAGCACCACGGCCTGGGCTGGTGCACAGAGGAAAACTGTGCTGTATGAGAGCTGGGAGATGCCCATGCCCCAGCCTGAGGGGCTGCTGGGAACTCCGCCTCCAAGAAAGCTCCCATTCTCTCTGCAACCCCCATAACAGCGCAGTAAAGTCAAGACCATCCATACCCTCACAGCCAGCTCGCAGCCCCAGCAGCTCTGGGATTCACCCCTGCTTTGGGCATGGAGCACAGCTACATCTGCTCTGCAAGCGGGCTCCTGGCTGGTGACAGCCCTTGTGCAGATGGGGGCTGAGCTTCCAGTTGGCTCCATTCCCTCCGCAAACAGATGCAATTCCAATACCAGGGTCTGATTTATTCAGCAGGAGTCTCGCACATTAAGTGTAGTTAAGTCTGAAAACAAATCTAATGACTTTAAAATAAATAGCCAACAGAGGACGTGAAACTAAAATTCTTCCTTCCTCTGACACCCACCACATAAACAGTAATAATTATATAAAACGTGTCTAACACATGACTACACAAGGCTCTGGTGACCAAGAAAAGCACGCGCTGCTTGTCAGACATAATTGCACATTTGGTTTTTCAATTATTTCTTGTCAAGACCCAGAGCCCACCATCTGAACGCTGACATTAATTACTGGTAAGTAGTTTGTTTCACACTGGTGTGATGGAGATTCCCAGCAATTACCCCTAGGTCTGCCTCCCCAGCGCTGCTCCACGCTGCCTGCCTTCCTGGGAGCCCCAGCGATGGCACACGGGGCTCAAACTGCTCCACCTCGTACAGATGGGGCTTCAAGGCTCCGGGAACTTTCCAGAGACAGCAGAGGGATACCTGAGCTCCAGGAAACGGCCCTGCTCCAATAGAGTCCACACCACATACAGACGGCATCGTCCAGTTGGGTTCCTTCTGAGCCCCTCTGCTCGGCTTTTGGCTCTATGCTCCCACAGCTCCAGTTGCCCATCACACAAGCAAAAAAAAAAAACAACCTTTCTTGTTACTGGCTTTCAATTTCCCACCTTTTAATTTTGTTGACTGACTCTTTGCTTGCAAAAGGAGAAAGTCTGTGATCTACCTTCTCCGGAGCGAGAAGCTTTGTCATGTTGTCTTTTAGTTGTCATCTTCTCCAAGGCAAACAGTCATGTCTCCTTTCACTCCCTTAAAAGAAGAATTTTTTTCTATGCTCCTAATAATTCTCCTTGTTTTTCACAATATCCCATTAATAAGCACACAGTGAGGTACAGGATCCACACACCATTTAATAAGGTAGGAAACACAGTTCTTTCTGCCACCACCAATTCTCAGCTGAAAACAGCTGCATGCTGAACCAGTGTTATTTCAAAGGCAGCAGCCGGGCCCGATCAGAGCTGCAGAGGTGATAAGATCAGAAAAATCCTGTGCCTTCAGAGCTTTTAACATTTACTTGAAACAGAATAAAATCAATTCGCTGTGATAAATAAATAAAAATAGGAGCAACCCAATACTGTGGTCACCACATTAAGATGGAGCTACTAAACAGCTAGTAAAAAAATACCAACAGAAGAAAAGGGTAAAGATGCCCTGGAAGCCTTATTTGGCTTACACATCTTCCTGATATAACTTAACAGTTAAAAGCTTATACGATAGCTTGCAATTAATGAGACACATTCAAGCAGGAACAACTTTGAAAAACAACCACCTTGTATTGCCAGCCCTAACGGTTTGATGCCGTCAAAACCAAATTTCAACGTTCAGCCACTGGCAGAGCTTCCCATTAAATTTGAACAGATTTTGCTATTTTGCTTTTTGTGACCATCTTTTGTTCAGTAGGAAGATGCTGAAGTGGTTTTCCTTCCAGCGCTTTGTTCAAGCCATCCTGAGTGCAAGCACCAGTGGTTTTCTTTAATGAGCCTCCCAAAACTGGGAAAACCTCAATTTTCCTCTGCATGAGAAGGGTGCTGGCACTGCCAAAATCCACCCACGGCGCCCTATCCACTGGGTGCCCCAGAGGTGCCCATAGCCAGGCAGTGACAGCAGGTGGAGGTGGCACCAGGTCGGGGCGAAGCCTGGCACCATGCAAGCGTTGCCCACAACAGACAAACTCACTGCTGTTTTCTGTTGCTTATCATCTGCCGTAGGCAACGATGTGACCCACAAATGTGCTTTGGGTGCTCCGTGGTTCACCCCACCCTGTGATGGCACCTCCCTGCCATCCCTGCCATCACCTTCTTCCCTGTCACCAACCAGGGGATCAGGCTCAGCCAGCATGGCTCACGAGGTGCAGGGGCAGAGCGGCTGGCAAGCTGCACGGAGGAAAAGGCTCTGTGGGTGTGAGCTGACAGCCGGCAGCAGGGGAGCAGCAGTGTGCCCAGGTGGCCAAGAAGGCCCACGGCAGCCTGCCTTGTGTCAGCTGCAGTGCAGCCAGCAGGAGCAGGAGGGCATCGTCCCTCTGTACGGCACTGGTGGGGCCGCAGCTCAGTGCTGCGCTCGGTGCTGGGCCCTCACTGCACTGCAGACACGGAGGCCCTGCAGCGTGTCCAGAGATGGGATGGAGCTGTGAGGGGTCTGGAGCACAGGTGTGATGGGGAGCGGCTGAGGGAGCTGGGATGGGTCAGCGTGGGGAAGGGGAGCTCAGGGGAGATGGCAGTGCTCTGCTACTGCTGAGAGGAGGCTGTGTGAGGCGGGGTCAGCCTCTGCTCCCAGGTAACAGCGATAGGACGAGATGATGCCCTCACACTGAGGCAGGGGAGGTTCAGACTGGACATTAGGAAAATTTTCTTCTCCAGAAGGGTGTTTGGGCAGCACAAGCTGCCCAAGGAGTGGTGGAGTCACCGTCCCTGCGGGTGTTCAAGAACTGTGGAGATGTGGCACTTGTGGCAGTGGGCACGTTGGGGGTGGATTGGCCATTGAACTAAATGATCCTTTCCAACCTCATCCATTCTATGATTCTCCAACTCTTGTTCTCCAACTCCCATTCACTGCAGCCCACTCCCCTTGCCATGCCATGTGCTTTCCTCCAATACAACTTCAATGTTGTCACCACTTAAACCCTTGCATCACTCAGCTCCTACATCTCCACCTGTTTTTACCACAGAACCTTTGGAACACAGGCTAGGAATTTGCTATGCTGCATATGAATCATGGAAGAGCCACAACCAGAGCTGGTCTTTCACCACAGCATGCTCATGCATGGGGAGACAAAGAGACACGTGCACTGCACAGGCACTTCTCCTCACAGTCCCCATAGCTAGAATTATCTCCCTTGCATCCACCTCCAGCAAACTATACATGTGGTGTGCAGTCACTGCCCTCCCAACAGCTCCCAGCTCATCCTCCTCATGCAGTCGCTCTTTGCCATCCATCTCCAAGAGGGGGAATGCAGCTGAGCAAAGCTGAACACCACATCCCCACAAAGGAGGGAAATCTGTTCCATACCTGCTAGAAGAGCTCCTCCTCCCACTGCTGTTGCTTTCGTCAGCCTGAAAGACAGAAGACATTAAAAAAGGCGGTTTAGGTTAAGAATACAGCGCTGTCCTCTAATTCTTCTGGTGCACCTTGCACCGAAACCACCCTGAGTTGCACAAATCCTCAGTGCTCAATTTTGGCAGAATGTTCCACACACTTCAGCCCAAGCCCACAGCTTTCAGCAGACCAAGGCAGGACTTCAGACACAGCTCACCAAGGAGGTGATTTTATTTTTCTCCTCCAAAAATACTCAACCAGCAGCAAACACTGGAGATATTGCTCTTGCAACCATTTTACTACATTCTGCCGCAGCCCCACAAAGTTTGAAGCAATGAATCAAGAGGAAAATAAGGCCGAAACATCCAACTTACAGAAAGTAAATATCCAAATTCAATGCATCCATGCTCAGACGGCCTAAATTCACACCAAAAAAACCACCACAGTGCCTTGCAATCGCTGCGCCGGACTGGATCGGGCAGTGGGGACGCCAGGCATCATCCCAACCCACGTCAACCCAACCTCCTCAATTCCACCCCTCCTCATCCCAAACCACAGCTCCAAGCCTCTCTCCTCCTGATGAGGGGCTCTGGGGAGCACAGCCCTGACGTCCCTGTCCCACACACACCCGGCCCAGCCCGCGCTGCTCCCACGGGTGCCCCATCCCATCCCTGCTCACGGCAAGGGGACGGACACGGGGCCGCCTCCTCCCTGCCTCCATTCCCCGGCTCTCTGATTAGAGCCTTCCTTGGAAAGACAATATTATTCCAAACCCAGAAATTTTATTTCTGAATTTGTGCAAATATAAGTTAAAAGATATTAGCTGCATTTCACATTTTGTGCAAATGGCAGAAACAGGCAATTCATGTGCAGCAGGATGGGGGCTAGCCAACGATTTCGATAAAATAAACCCTTTTTTAATTTAAATGCTAATGCACTGAATTAAAATTTAATAACTGAGGAAATTGAAAAGCCGAGCAGGAATATTGGAAATAAATCCAAGCAGAAACAGCTGAAATTAAAAATTCTAGAGAGTGGGAGGATAGCAGCTAAGCTGTCTTATATGATTACATTTTTTTTTTCAGAACGAAGGGGGGAAGGAAAAAAAATCCTATCTTTGGCTGGCTGTAGGGCAGTAAATCGAGAGTGCTGTGATTTATTGCTCAATTTTCCTGAGGGAAAAAGGCTTTCTTTCATGCTGAAATATTTCATAAATTTCAAGCCAGCATAAATTCTTAATTTAAAAGTTATGGAGGTCACATTTAGTGCAGTGGTGCAATTCTGAAATCTTAAAGGAGTAGCAGCCGAAAATCACAATTTCATTTTTTCTTATTTTTTAATTCTTCGTGTGAAATTTTGTTCAGAGGGATTCCCTGCATTACAGAGAGCAGAAAGGCATCCTGGCTTCCAACGCTTTCGAAATCCACTGGAAATGAAGAGATAAAAATCTAATTGAATTACAAAAAGTTATTTTTTTTTATTATTATTGTTAGCCACTTGAGGAATTTCTGTTAAAAAATTTCCTCCCTCCATTGCCTGGGAAAAGCCAGAAGGGAGGAGCTGACAATGTAATTGCTTCTGTTAGATCTCCAATCTTTTGTGAGCGCTGATATGTTCATTTGTTATACAGCTGTTCGGCTACAGAAAGGATGTCAGAGCACCCATAATTCAAAGCAATCAATCAAAAATTAATGATTTGTCATGCTTACACAATGGAAAAAAAAAAAGAAAAAGAAAAAGAAAAAAAGCTTTATGGGTTCCTGCAACTGGCAGATTGCTCAAACCTTCGGGGCATTTTCTAGAAGATTAGATCTGTGTGTACAAAAAAGAAGAAAAAAAGATAAAAAAGAAAAAAAAAATGAAAAGATGAAAAGGAGACTTGGTACAAAGGCAGGGCAGAAGCCCCGTGAGGTGCTGAGGGGTCGGCATCATCCAAAATCCCACTGAGATTTGGGGACACCAGTGCCCATCCCTTCAGATTTCTGCAAAACCCAGCCATGATGGCACCGCAGGGCCGCACGTCTGGGAGGGCAGCGCAGCCCCACAGCTGCCACAGCACGGGCCCAATAGGCCCCCACCGTCCCCATGGGACCCACACACACAGCAGGCCCATCACCTGCTGGCACCCAGTGCTGCCACCCTCAGGGAAAGGTTTTGGCTTAGGAAGTGCTATTTGGGGAAGATCTGTTGGGAAATGCCATTTCTAACAACAGGTTTTTTTGCTTTTTGACCTCTTTTACTCAGCAATTCTTGGGCCTCCCTTCTCTCATGATGCCACAAATATCAGTGCTAAGGGTGAGAGGTGTGTGAGGAGCACACAAAGAGAGGTTTGATGGTGTGAGAGACTTCTCTGCTTCCAAAGAGAAAAGAGAAACCACAGGAGATGGGAGCTCTCAGCACAGAATCCATGGGTGTACAACCTGTTGGCTTGCCTGGGACAACCCTGAGTGAAGAGGAATTGTCTTAGGCCTCATATAAAATATATAATATAGTTAATGAATATAAGCAACAAAACTTTTTTTTTTAAAATATTTTTTATTAAAATATATGAGAAAGAGGGCAACAAAAGCATAGAATTAGCAGGCTGGACACATAGAAGATGGCTTCCAACCAGACAAGATGCTTTAGCATAGAATCACAGCACAGTTGGGTTGAAGGGCCCTCACAGCCCCCATCCCCACCCCTGCCATAGACTGGCTGCCCCCCAGCTCAGGCTGCCCTGGGCCCATCTGTGGCTTGGGGCACCTCCAGGGATGGGCACCCACAGCTCTGGGCACAGTGCTGGGGCCTCTGAGGAAAGGATTTCCCCCTCACACCTAACCTAAATCCCCTCTCTTTCAGTTCAAAGCTATTCCCCCTTGTCCTATCACCACTTGCCCACACCAAAAGTCCGTCTCCTGTTTATAAGCTCCTAAGGAGAAGAAAAGCAGCCCCCAGCCTGCCCACATGGGAAGATGCTCGAAGTCCCACTGATGATAGCAGCACGGTCATCTGGGGCTGCTGCAAGCCCACACCTGTCCCTTTAGCATGGATCCAACAGACCTAAAGAGCAAGCCAAGGCTGAAGGAAATCAGATACAGCCCTACAAAAGGTTCACAGCTGCTTAAATAAGCCTATCCCAACAAAAATGCTGCCAGCAAGGTGACTGTGACATAACGCTGAGGACCCCATTGGGCAGCTCCAAACCTCATCAATCACAAAGCAAATATCAGGTTCAGAAAGGAGCCCCCGGCCACAGACCTAAGCAGCCATGTTTGCAGGTGCAGTGTTGGCTCAGAGGTGCCCATGGCTCAGCAGCCCAACCCACGGCTTGCTGTGAGCCCAACATCCCCCTTCATCCACGTAAAACAAAACATTACATTTAACTTCTCAAAACTCACATCCAAAGACTAGAAATATCCAAAGAACTCAATGCGTCCATCGCTGCATGTCACCATTCAAGCGCCCCCAACCTGAGCGTGCTGAAACGGCTCCAAGCAGTGTTCAACAGAGTCATGTCTTCAGGAAGGGCAAAGAGAAATCTTCCCTCCAGCTTACCCAGTTCGTTATGTGAATGATTTCCTCATTTTGAACTGAGGAAGCAGAGCAGCAGGGCTCGTCCCGGCCCGCCAGTCTGTGAGGATGGGGTGCATGGAGAGCTGCAATGGAGACAACGCTCCCACTTGTAATGGTAACACAGCATTAAATAATTTACAGTTCAAAATACGACTTCCTAAAGCTGCTTTCATGTCTGGTACATCGAGGGTAGTTACACAAAACTAACACAGATAAATAGCTATTAAATTAAAATGCACAAAACCAGAATGTGCTTTCTGACCATATGTTCCCCGACACAAGCAGAAAGTGAACCATGAGATAAATAAGAAATGTATCAGTCAGCATCTCCTAACAGGAGAAAGTGTCAAAAATTAGGAGCTCGAGCAGATGCACAGCTGACCCAGAAACGTGTGTTTAGAGAAAGGGCTACACTATGTGGGGAAAATTGAAAATAAAATTAACAGTTACTGAGAAGCAACAACATAACTAAAAAGCATTAAGATGCGAAATGAGATTTTGGAAGACTGAAGCACCAGCTTCAATTATGGTTACACAGCTCACGCCCAAAACATGGGCTGATGTAAGCAAGGGTTTGTGACACCGAGACCTGTGCCACGCTGGATCCCACCTCTGTTAATTAATGCATCTATGAATTAATTGCTCACACCCATGGTAACAATTCTGTGTTTTTACCGAAACTTATGAGGTCCTTCCACAGCCTCTCCCAAAGTGGCGGTAAGGAGAGCTTAAAGCCACAGATTGTTTGTAAAAGGGTGGAATTGTTTGTTTTACCTGAGGGGAAGAAAAAGGGGAAAAGAAGACAAAAAAGGATCTGAGTGCATTGCAAAAGAGAGCTAAGTCCTTTCTGGCGGAACACAGAGCACACGTACAGGTCAGGAAGGAGCCAGGAGCACACACTCAGCATGGAAAATTTCACTCCAAATAATTAAAATTTGGCACCAGAATAACCAACTGAAAACAGGTCTTGCAAAGGAATGTGCCATAAAAATAACTGCCGGCCTGCCTACCTGCTCTGCCTGTGATTATTAACTTCAGAGCAACACAACGTGCAGGAAGTGGTTTGGTTTTTTTCTTTTTTTTTTTTCAATAAACAAAGGTTAAGATGCTGGCAGTCTTCTGTTTAACTTTCATTAAAGAGAAAAAAGGAAAAAACAGGGAGAAGGAACCCCACATTGCACCAAAACATCCACATCACAATGGACCAAGCAATACACCTGCAGCCTTGGTTCCTGCTGTCATGATGGGATGCTAAGGAAAAGCTCAAGTCCTGAACTTTGAGTGGCAACACAGACCCAACATCACCCACCTTGCTCTTCTCAGCTCTCCCAAGCCCTGTGATCTCCCCCAGATTTAATTAAAGGCAAAGGGCATCACTGAGCAGGTGGGAGAGCTGAGCAGCCATGCCTGTGTGCTTCCCAGAGGCAAAGCATCGCCTAAACGAGGCAAAATGGTCTTTGATGCTCTGGAAAGCTTTGGCTTATCCCATCCTTGCTCTTCTCCTTAGCACATCCATAGGGGCAGCACCAGCATCAGACAGCACTGAGTTTTCCATGAGGGAACAAATAAGCCCATCAGAAAGAGGAATGCACTCCCTATTTCCTCAGCTGCAGCTCAAGAAATAACCAAAACAATAAAAAAAGATTCAGAAAGGAGGAAATCTGAGCTCCATCAAGCACCTCCTCCATGAGGGCAGGGAGCACCGGCCCCTGGTAGAGCTGAGCACACATGGGGTCTGCTCTGACACAGAGCAGTTCCAAAATCAGGGGTGAGCATCCAGGGGCATTTCTTTTCCTCGGGCATAGCATAAAAGCAGAGCACGTAGAGGAAGAAGCTGCTTCTTCCTCTTGTGGCAAGGGGGAAAACCCAACCGGGACAGGTCCACCCTCTGGTGTCCATTCCAGCACCCTCACTGACACCTCCTTCAGGCTGTACGCTGCTCACCCAGTGCAAGAGGATGCAGAACCAATGGTGTACATCCACATCTGCCATTCATGTTATTTAAACCCAGCTTTACTCAGATTCATCTCAACATTTCAGTTTCCAAAGACCATTCAGCACAAACTGTAACAGTGACTCCAAATGTGGTGATGGCACCTGAGGGTCCTTGATGTGACGGCACATGAGTCCACTGCTAGCCTGCCTGTCCTCACCTGGCCACCACACCTGCATGCCTGGTGCCTGTTTAGCCGGGGGTAATTCAGGAGATTCACTGAACAGCTGCCTCATTCGTGCACCACATCTACACGGACGGCTCATACCTGCTGGAATCTGGTGCTCATAGAATCACAGAATCCTAGAATGGCCTGGGTTGCAAAGGAGCACGGTGCTCATCCAGCTCCAACCCCCTGCTGTGTGCAGGTCACCAACCAGCAGCCCAGGCTGCCCAGAGCCACATCCAGCCTGGCCTTGAATGCCTGCAGGGATGGGCCATCCACAGCCTCCTTGTGCCAGTGCCTCACCACCCTCTGAGGGAAAAACTTCCTCCTAATATCCAACCTAAACCTCTCCTGTCTCAGTTTAAGGCCATTCCCCCTTGTCCCATCACCATCCACCCTCACAAACAACCATTCCCCCTCCTGTTTATCTGCTCCCTTCAAGTTCTGGAAGGCCACAATGAGGTCTCCCTGCAGCCTCCTCTTCTCCAAGCTAAACAAGCCCAGTTCCCTCAACGTTTCCTCATAGGAGAGGTGCTCCAGCCCTCTGACCATCTTAGTGGCCTCTTCTGGACTCGTTCTCGTTGTAAAAAGAAACAAGCTGTTAATGAGCAATTTCAAAACAGCATCACCTAAGGTTAGCTTCCTGATGGTGGCCAATGTCCCAGAGAGAGCAAAAGGCAAAGAAAATGTTAAGGCACAGCCCATCGGTGTCATCGAGCAGCCATGGGTTGTGGCTCCCAGCAGTGATGACCAGGCTGTGTGAGAACAGCCAAGAGCAGGGCGAGGACCCACTCCAGGACTCACCTCAGATACAGAGGCGATGGTCCAGTCCCCATGGAGCCGCAAAGGAGAAGCCAAAGGTGCTCACCAGGTCGCACACACATAGGGTGCCCATCCCTGCATTAGCAGGGGGAATGAGAGGCTGATGATGTATCACAACGTTTGTACACCTGGGAAGCACTCTGCTTCCTGCAGGTCCTCAGCTGCCACAAAACCGTGCAGCGCTTCCCAAACTGCTGGTGATGGGGCCTGGAGCCCAGCTGCACAGGGCAGCCCACAGCTCAGGTGTGAGCACGGGATTCCACTGGAAAAGCTGAAAGGGGAACGAAGCTTTCCACACTCAGTTTCAGTTCTACTTCCTGAACCCAGGGACTCTCTCTATGCCAATTTCAACTGGAAGATCTAGTTTTCTTTTAATTGTTATTATTATTATTATTATTATTTGTAATATTGTTTGGTCTTGAGAACAGTTGAACTGGGTTTGCTCAAACTTTTCCACAAATTCTTATGTTGGGAACAGAAAATCGGAGCTTGGGAGGCAAAACTGAAAGCAGGCAAACAAACAAACAAGCAAACAAACAAAGTTATCACAATCTAGAGACTACTTGCATGACATTTCACTGTCTTTACTCCTTGCTTATCATTCCCTTTCCATTGTACAAGCTTAATTTAACAATGTGGGTACTCCACCTGCAGCCACCCGTTTCCGGAGCTCTCAGCAACTCATAAGCACAAGTCCTAAAAAGCTTCATGCTGGAGAGCTGCAATCCCTGCTGGGAAAGGTGCAGATCTGCCAGCTCTTCACCAGGAGAGCTGAGCTAACACCGAAGCCAGCAGCGGGACACTTCTGGCACATCTCCACACTTCTCCCAGTTACAGCCATAGCACCGATCGAGAACCATCCTCCAGATTTCATGTCAGCTTATTGGTATCAAGGGGGAAAAAACAAATAGTGCCACCGGCTCAGCCACGCACTCAGCAAATCCAGAGCTTTTTGCTTCAAAACTGAACCAAAAAAAAAAAAAAAGCCTTTGAAGCACCCAGGATTTCCTCATCACCTACCATTTGTTTGGGCTCCCAATACTTCAGGTAGTCCCAGACAGGTTTAAGGACTGCAAGCAGTTGCCTTTGAGTCAAGGGAATATTCATATGAGTAATTTTATGAACTCGCTGAAAGCACTGGCAGAATCTGTGCTTTGAATTTCAATTTTTCTCTTGTGGCAGCGCAGGGAAATTCAAGTAGAATATTCTGGCAGAAGTAGACAGAAGAAAGGGAACATTAAATAAATTTTAACCTAAAACTACAACTGTTCAAACAAGTATTAAAAAGCTTCAACCCGACGCACCTCGCTGAGCTGCTGGTTTTGTCTTCTGCGGTTTGGGTGGTTTCAGTTTTTTTATTCTTTATGTTTTTGTTTTTATTTTTTTCAGAAAAGTCATGAAATTAAAATTATGAATTAAATCAATGCGGCAAATTGGCCTGGATTAGAAGAGTTACTCCTTGATGATAAGCAACCGAAAAGTAATCAAAATATTTTTCCCATCTCCTGTTGCTCAGCGCTCTCCTTACTCCACTCTTTATGAGAAAAATAATCAAATTGAGGGTGAAGAGGAGAAAAACCATTACTGATTGCTCCTCAACTCTCGCATTATTAAAAGCTGGAAAATAAGAGTGACCAGGCAAAATAACAGAATTATCTGAATCAGGCACTTGTTTACAGATGGTATGAGTTTCCCAGAAAAAGAAACAGCTGGAAATATTTTTCAGGAATAAATGTATGCGGAATGAGAGCTCGGGGGGAGGAGGGCACGGTTCTTTTTTTACTCGGGGAAAAAAAAAGAAGGAGAAAACCCACACAATAGAATTTCAGAAATCCACCCATTTCTGCAGGTTTCCAATTTCACAGGAAACTCGCAGGAAATCAACTCTTACAAAATCCTGTTGCAGGCACTTTTCCAAGTTGATAAAACAAACCGATCTTGCACGAGACAAGCTCACGTGAAGGGAAAATTAAAATTGGACTCACTTCTACACGGAATCCCACACATCTTACTACAAAAGCTCTGTTAAACACGTTTTCTTGGCCACACAGCAGAGGTGCATCTCTTGGCTCTGTGTAGGAATGCTGTGCTTTGAAATGGAGCGGCCATTGCTGACAGTGGATGCCAGCAGCCATCCAGCCTCCGCACAGCAGGAAGCACCGGCCATGAGAGCTGCAGGCCACGAGGCCTCCTCTCAGCCTCCTCTCCTCCGACCAAACCCTGGCAGTCCATGCTCTCCAGACCCTTGCTCATCTCTACAGCCTTTCTCTGGATGCTCTCCATTAGCTCCGTGGCAAGGACTCAGGGTCTATCTGTCCCAGCCTTGCTCCCACAGGGACGCCCAGCGCAGGTGCCCTGCACCATGTCCAGGTGGCTTTTGAAGGTCTCCAAGGAGGAGATTCCGTAGCCTCTCTGGTGTTCCATCCTGACACAGGGCATCACTGAGAAGAACCTAGTGAGAGAATCACAGAGGAGCAAAAATCCAGAGGTGGCAGAGGTTGGAGGGGTGAGGAGTGCTGGGGGAGCAGCAGGTCCTGCCCCAAATTCACTCTCAGACGCAACCCTACAATCAGGACACAGGCTCCCATGCTACACGGGAGCACTTCTGCCATCACAACCCTGAGCTCCTGATACTCATTAAGGCCAGTGAAGCACCTAACAGCTCAAGGCTCACTAGAAAGGCTTCTGTACCGTAAGCCATGAAAGATCACGGAATCACAGAACCACAGGGGTTGGAAGGGACCTCTGGAGATCATCTGTCCTCCTGCTCTAGGCTTGGGTTACTCAGGAAAGTGTTCAGGTGTGTTCTGAGTACGTCCACAGGAGGAGATTCCACCAGCTCTCTGGACAGCTTCTTCAAGGGCTCTGCCACTGTTAAAGTATGAAGGCTTTTCTTCATGTTCGTATGGAGCTTCCTGTGCTCCAGTTTGTGCCCACAGCCCTCAGTGAGGAGTTTGTGCCCTTTCCTCAGTGAGGAAAGGACAGAGGCCCACACAGAGCGTCCTGCTCATCTCTGATGCAAGTCTGTGACCTTCAAGAAGCCCCAACCAAAACATCAGAAAACATTAAAATCAAGAAATAAAAACAATTCCTGCACACAACATCCTCACAGAACCACCTGAGCCCGGAGTTGGATTTACGGACCGCATGGCTGAGGAGGAGTGCAGTGATGAAGCACTTCTTAGAAGAAGCTTTAGCAAGACTAAAACTTTGCCCTTTAAGCCTGCAGAGAGCGGTGCACATCCCAGAGCAGCTGCTCCCTCCTCACGCAGGTGAGGGATGGCAGTCATGAGATCCCTGCATTTGAGTCTCATTTTTACTCTTTCTTTTGCAGATTTTTGAGGATGCTCTGGGTCCCTCCATAATTAACAGCACTACACACGCAGGTACTAGCAGTGTTCAGTTTAAATCTGAGGCATGTAAAGAAAATTAAATATTTGTCAAATCTATGACAATCCAAAGCAGAAAATCAGTATCCAGAATCAGAAATTAGCAATATGAGAAATCCCTCGGTGGGTACACACACATTGGACCACAGTATGAAAGCAAAAATGTTATCCTTATGGTCCTGTTCCCGACACCATAAAATAAACCACACTATTCCAACAAGAAAAATCCCTCACAGCATTTAGAAAAGGGCTAAGAAGTGAAACTAAACAAATCTTTACCACTGGATGGTTAACTATGGACCATAATCTTCTCGCCCAATTTTGTATGACTGGCTTTTATAATAGCACGAAATGGTGGTAATTTTACTTTGGAAAGGGGAAAAAAAAAAAAAAAAGACAAACCACATTGATCTAAAAGTAAGGAGGGGGAAGGCACACAGAGCTGGATGAATTTTTCCAAACTGAAAAAAGAGCAGTAATTACAGGGGGGAAATTTCTGGAGTTTAGTCTGGAACGAGTGGGCGCACTCTGTGCCACCAACCTCTGCTTCTCTGAGTCCCACAGTGACATTTTTAAGCCACCAGTTGGGCTACAGACATTTTCTCTCAAGGCAAACTGCATGGACCCAGACAACCTTCTGTTCTCTGTAGTTCACGGAGCTGAAATAAAGGAGGGCAGAGAGCGGCAGGGAGATTACGTTCAGCCAGAAGTGCAGCCATAGCAAGACTGCCCACTGCATGGATTCATGACACTTCTGCTGAACTATTCATAAATGGAGTATCACACTCAATTTCAAAAAGTGGAAGTGACCACAGATTGGCATGTAAAATTTTCTGATTTACACAGGCAAAATACCTACCCTGCTTACTTCTTAAAGCAAGAACTCTACAGAATGTTCAAAAAAAAAACCTAAAGGAAACGAGCCCCAAGTTCTGTGCAACCCAGCACTATGTAACCCAAAATGTTGTTCTTCTATTTTTCAAAAATATATGTATTAAAATCAATACATTTTTCCTTCAGCTCAACCCAAAAAGGAATTTTTCAATTTGTTGGTGCTTGAAGGAATCCAAAAATCTATTAATTGCACAGCTCTGCCACCAGCAAGGTTTTGTCAGAGCAGTGCTGGAAAACCACAGCTGTGACGTGAAGACGTACAAATGCTCTGACAAAACCCATCTCAGGACTGACCTTTGCAAAAAAAAAGCCATGAACCCACAACAACAGAACCGTGGTCCTCTGCATGAAAAAGAAACAGGCCAAGAGCTGCTGCCCCCTTCAGATATGTCCCCAGAAATTCCCCAACTGCTGCAGCCTCCCACAGCCACCAACTGCAGAAGATGCTGGGCTGGGAAAAGCTCACATACCCCAGCTTTGGCAACTTCCCCCAGAAAGGGATCCCACCTGCACTGCGGCAGTCCCACAGACAGCTACTTACCCTGGGCAGACAAGGAACATGGCACACTCAAAGTTCTGGGAGTGTCTTATGGCACATCATCTCCAAACAATCACCCTACTGAAGACACGGAAAATTTAAGTCCAAGAATTATTTTCTGCACGTAAGTTTCCAGGTGTGGGATTAAAAGTAAGAAAAGACGCGACAACTCGGAGCATCTGTGTGAAAGTCCAGTGAACACCAGGGGCTGTCTCTGCATCCCCAAACCACATCCAGACCTCGACTTTGATTCACTCTGCATCCACACTGTCCTGCATTCCAAGGACACGGTGTGCTCCTGAGTCCAGGAGAAGGCTGAGCGGAGAGAGATGGGGACAGAAGAGAAGCACATCCCCAAGCAAGAGCAAGAGAGCCTTGCAGAGAACCTTACAATCCTCCCAAAACACCAAACTGAGGCCATGACATACCTTCACTGCAGCCATTCCTTGCTTCATCACACTGGCAATTTCAGTGGGGCATCTCCAACCCTTCACAAATGCCACAGGTCCTCACTCACGGCTCCGGATCTCTAAGTGTGTGAGCAGGCACCCAAGCACAGGGCTACGGATGTTTGCTGAAGCTGCACCAGGTCACAGATCTGCTCTGGGCCTGCAGACGCTTGGCAGTGAGCTGCTGCATTGTATTCTCCATGAACAGGGAAGATCATCCTGCTCCTTTTCCAACTGTAGCCCCCAAAAACCTGTGCTAAAAAACATCATCTCACTACATCTTGTTCATGGCTTCCTTTTACTCCAACTCAACCAGTGATGGACTAGTTTGGCCCAATTAGGGATGAGGCGGAAAACATATTCCTACTCTGGAGTACCAGGCCACTTAGCAAAAAAAACAGAAACATCTTACTGAATAATGGCTACTTACCATTGAAATAAAGAAAATTAAACAATAAGCCACATTCTTTGCATTACCGGAAGCTGCAGTTCATCAAGCCATACCTCCAAGAGATGCTCACTGCACTTTTGTGGGCAGTGATGCACACAGCCTGCATTACCTGCAGGCAGGTCCTTCCGACCCTCACAACACCTCCTGCATTGACTGCTGAGCATGTGAGAAAGCATCCTGCGGGTGTCCCCAATGCTCTTAAGGAAGCAGTTGTGTAAATATTTCCCCATACAAGCTCCCTGCACCCAGAAAACAAGGTGTTCATAGGTGACAGCCAAAAGGAGCAGATACTCAAAGCAGCACAAGCTGGCATGCAGGTGACTCTGCCAAGCATTACAGCTGCTTCAGCATTACCTTACTCCTCATAGCTCTTTTTCTTAAGAAAAGTAAATATTTATTTTAATTCCACCTGAATGATCAAGAAAATGTGGAGAAGCTGGTCCTCCTCCCTAGAACAAGATCACTGCCCTTGCACACTGAGAGAGGACCCTCACTGGTCCCAGGACCCACAGCACCTGAACGACATCTCCACTTCCTCGCTGGAAGTAGAGTGGGTAAAGGAGAGTGAAAATGAAGGCGTATTTCTGTAAATGAGAGCAGCATCTGCAGTTCCTGTGTCCATACTGCACTACCAATGTTCCAGAGCCACCAGTTAACCCCAGAAAGGCGGCACCAACCAAGCATCTGGATTCCTCAACAAAATCTGAGATGCCAAAACGGCTTTCTGGCTGTAGGCTTGGAAGGTCCTCACACAGCTTTGTGCCTCGCAAACAGATTTGTGTGGATGTTGCATACTCTGTAGAAAACCACAAAGTTATTCTGCCTGCTACTACGAGGGCACTACGCAGCCGTTCCCCTCCAGATCTGCCTCTGCACAGGGAGCAAAGCAGCTCCACTAAATTGGCACGGATTCACTACAATAATTCTCCATCAATGTTATTTTGCAGCGCTCTATTTTCTGCTCACACATATGGCAAGGCGGCAGCTTGCGGACTCACTGTATTGGTCTCCTGTGACTAATTGCCTAGGTAATAAAAAATGAGAAAGCTCTCGTACCGCAGCTATGCAGCCACTGTACTCCAGCACGAAGTGGACACACTCAGAAGCCTCATGGGATCCCCCTAAATCTGCAGTCGGATGAGGGTTCAGAAAAAGGACACTCAGAAAGTGCAGTCCTGCACTGCCTGAAAGGCTCTTAACCACGACCTCCTGCCTTCCCTGGAGCCACTCGTGGGCAAACTCAGCACCTCACACAAATCATCACGACTATCAAAAATATCCTTACAACGGAGCTTTTATTTCCATATATTTGAGGCTGCTTTCCCCTTTTGTTTCTTCTCTAAAACCGGTTAAAATGAGCATTAAGGGATATAATTATGTTGTTAGCTTAATTGCCTACTTAAAGCAGAATCTACAGGGGTTTAACGCAAGATTTGGAAAGGGGGGGAGAAAGGAAATTGGGATATTAATGGATGCAATTTTAAAAATGAACCTCTTCTGGGGACTGGCGGGTTTGGGGCATGGGATAGAGTGTGTTGGTAGGGGAGCTGGCATCAGCCCACATCGGTTTCTACTGCAAGGTTTTGCTACAAATGCAATCGGTCGGCCCACTCCTTCCCCAGCAGTCTAATTTGGGAGGGTTTGACCTAATTAATCATTAACCACCACCAAAAAAAAAAAAGTATCCCTCCAGTTTGAAAACTTGATGCTATTATTGGCATGACACACTTAGGCTCAGGATAGGGGCTGCTATCTGGTACATGCACGACGTACAAGAAGCAGTCCAGCTGAGGTACCTCTTGCCACCACAGTCAGAAGAGCCCAAGCAGGGCAGGGGAGCATGAAGCAAGCCCTGAGCCCTTAGTCTGATAATTGCTGTTTAAAAAATGGCAGCAGTGTTAACATGTAAACGCAGAAGGATGCTTGCCCTACAAGCCAGCCCCTCCTCTCCCCCACACGCTCAAAGGCAGGCAGTCTTTTGTATTTGTTTAGAAACCCTTAAGTAAATCTGCAAAGCTTTCTGTGTTTACACCACCTCGTTTAACTGATTTTATGCCAGACCAAAAAAAGCACAGCATGAAGCCTGCCGATGAGCAGAAAGGAGTGCAATGCTTTTGGAGGTCCAGAGACCCAGCCATACATTTCATGGTCCCACCACATCCCTGGAGCATCTAAGTGTATCACACTGCTGCACAGAGCAGAGGGACCTCTCAGGATTAGGCAGAAACGGGATTTTCCATTCGTGGCCCTGAATAGCTTCTTCACCCATTCTCCCTTCCCAAGGAGAGCTCCTGCAGCCAATATTACATCTCTACTGTCTCAGAGACACTGTGCTTCTGCTGGGCTCCCGCAATAACTACAGCTTCTCCAACACCAGGGTTTGTCAGACCAAGAATCAACCTCAGTGCTTCCCCGTGCCGCAAGTGAAAATGTTCTTGAAAATCCAATAAAGACACGCACTATTCTACTCCTACAGAGATTGATCAAACCTTCCTCCATGGTGTTTGCTCAGAAACATGTAGTGAGCAGAACTGAGAGCCACTACCTTCAAGTTCAACCAGAAAGAGAAACAAAATGGTAATTGCCGAAGAGATGCTTCCCACCCAAAACGACGGCTGCAAGAGCCCTCCAACAGCCTGCGCCTCACCCAAGCTGTCTTCCTTAATAGCTTATTTAAACAAAATTACCAAATCTTTAAGAAAATGTGATCATTCTGCATTTGTTTCCATACAGCCTTTCATGGCCCCCACAAACAGATCGTGGCTGGAGTTCTGACAAGTGACTGCGTTGGATGCGGTTGCAGGAGGGACGGATGAATGACTGGACTCACCAAAAACCACAGAACTCCTGTCTTTCAGGGTCTCCTCAGGAGCAGTGGAAAGGTGCACTGTTACAGGTTTGTCATTACCAAGCACGAATCAAGGACTTCAGGAGTGAAGCCACCTTGGATCATTTGATAATAGAATAATTGCTTCCTATCCAGATATAAGTGGATTTCAAACAACTTGAACTTAACAAAACTGAACGGATTAATGAAGCACCAGAATTCAGACATTAGGCTGAAAAGAAAAATGAGAAAGAATTTAGAAATTAGCAGAAAGAAAGAGCATGAGAGAGAGGGAATAAAGGGACGCAACAACAGCTCACAAATGCCAGGATGGCAGAGGATGAGAAACCACAGCCACTGCAGCGCAGGATCAAGTGGCATCAGCAACGCACCAAAAATCTCCACCCCTACAACACCACGCTGTAAACCTCCACAGCCCTATTGCACTAAAACCACATCAAAAAGAACGACACAGTTGCAAAATCCAAAGTCAGAAGACACCAAAACTCTGGCTGAATGCACCCTGTGCTACGAGCTGCCAGCCTGGAGCTCCCACTGCAGGACCAACACATCAGTGCTCAAGTCTCTATCAGAAAATAATTAAAGGCAGAAAAAGAACATTTCTAGCAGCTGAATGAACACGGTAGGGACCACTGCTGGATCACCAGGTCATTGATTCAGCAATGTTAGTCCAGCTTGACTTTTTGAGTTTAAAATTGGAATTTTTAGGACAATAAAGAAATGTTTTGCTTCTTAAGTTTCCTTATTTCTCCTTCTCTCCCGTACTGTTGGTGCTTTTCTCCATCCCCAGGTGAGGGCAGGACACAGGAGGGATGCTTCTCCCACTCAGCCCCTCTGACTGCTGTTTTCTCTCTGCCAAGGGTTTGCAGCCTGAGTGCTTTCCGAGGTTAATAATTCAGCCACATCACGGTGTTTTTCCACAGTGTTACATCAAATACAAAAAGTTTTCCAAGTTTTCCACTGAGTGTTGAGTGTTTTCAGCCTCTTTCCATAGAGAAGCAGAGTGGATGGAGATGCTGCTAGCCCTTAACTGCAATGAGCAGCGATGAAGGACAGAAGGCCACAAATAAAACCCACAAGAAGCCCTAAATATCAGCACAAGAACTCCTAGAAATGCCCAGCTCTGGCACAGCGTGCTTTCCCTCCTCAGAGAGAGGTTTTTTTCAGTTCACTGTGGGCAAACCCATTTTCCTCTGAACCTCATTAATCAGAGTGGGCAGAAGCGGCTCTGCTGCAACTTCTCCGAACGCGTTCCCTCCCTCAGGCAGACACCTGGCTGAGAACATTGCAGCCCAAACACTCAAAGTTTGGCAGAGTTATAAACAGCTGAAAACAGGGGCTCATAAGGGTGAGGCAATCTGCACCGCTGGCTCCGCTGCCAGCTCCGCTGCGAGGCGGCCACTGAAGGAAGCAAAAGCCAAAATATAAAAATAATAGTAATTACAAAGAAAACAGTAATGAAGAAAAGAACCCCAAACACTGAATGAGTCATTGCTTGTCAGAGGAGAGGAGGAATTGGGATTTTTTTTGGTTTACTTGGGAGGGGGTGGTGCTGCAGAGATACTGAAGCTGTTTTGTTTTGCATTGTTTCACAGATACACCACAGGAAAAGTCTTGTTTTGCGATTAAGCGGAGCTATTAATGACGAGCAAAATGGCTGTCAGTCACGGCCTACACACCCTGGGCAATGAACGAAGCGTTGTTGACATCATTTACCGCAGCACACTGGGCTGCACCAGCGACAGCCAGCCCTGCTGCTGCTCAGTGCCTCGGCTCCGCACAGCCAGCTCACAGCCTCCACAGCGGGGCTGCCACTGCCACCAGGCCCACCGCCCTCACCGGGTCGATCGGTGCCACTTCGTCCAGCAATCACAGAACTACAGAATCACAGAACCTTTAAGGTTGGAAAAGAGCTCTAAGATCATGTCTGTCAGGGTCACATCCACCTCTGCTTGAACACCTTCAGGAATGATGACTCCACCACTCCTTGGGCAGCTTGTGCCAATGCCCAAACACCCTTCTGGAGAAGAAAATTTTCCTAATGTCCAGTCTGAACCTCCCCTGCCTCAGTGTGAGGGCATCATCTCGTCCTATCGCTGTTACCTGGGAGCAGAGGCTGACCCCGCCTCACACAGCCTCCTCTCAGCAGTAGCAGAGCACTGCCATCTCCCCTGAGCTCCCCTTCCCCACGCTGACCCATCCCAGCTCCCTCAGCCGCTCCCCATCACACCTGTGCTCCAGACCCCTCACAGCTCCATCCCATCTCTGGACACGCTGCAGGACCTCCGTGTCTGCAGTGCAGTGAGGGCCCAGCACCGAGCACAGCACTGAGCTGCGGCCCCACCACTGCCGTACAGAGGGACGATGCCCTCCTGCTCCTGCTGGCTGCACTGCAGCTGACACAAGGCAGGCTGCCGTGGGCCTTCTTGGCCACCTGGGCACACTGCTGCTCCCCTGCTGCCGGCTGTCAGCTCACACCCACAGAGCCTTTTCCTCCGTGCAGCTTGCCAGCCGCTCTGCCCCTGCACCTCGTGAGCCATGCTGGCTGAGCCTGATCCCCTGGTTGGTGACAGGGAAGAAGGTGATGGCAGGGATGGCAGGGAGGTGCCATCACAGGGTGGGGTGAACCACGGAGCACCCAAAGCACATTTGTGGGTCACATCGTTGCCTACGGCAGATGATAAGCAACAGAAAACAGCAGTGAGTTTGTCTGTTGTGGGCAACGCTTGCATGGTGCCAGGCTTCGCCCCGACCTGGTGCCACCTCCACCTGCTGTCACTGCCTGGCTATGGGCACCTCTGGGGCACCCAGTGGATAGGGCGCCGTGGGTGGATTTTGGCAGTGCCAGCACCCTTCTCATGCCCCAGTCCTGTAGTGTGCATGTCCCAGTCCTGCATGGGGCTGCTGTGACTAAAGTGCAGCACTTGGCTCTCAGTCTTGTTGAAGCTCATCCTGTTTGTTTCGGCCCATTGATCAGCCTGTCCAGACCTCTTTGCAGGCCCCTCAGGCAGATCAACACTTTTCCCCAGTGCGGTGCCACCAGCGAACTTACTGAAGATTACTCAATTCTCTCACCGAGATCATCAAGAAGGATGTTAAACAAGACAGGCCCCAGTACCAACCCTGGTGTCAATCAATCCAGCCAGGCCCACCGCTGCCACCCGGCCCATCAGCACTGCAGTCAGTGACGCAGTGACCCCAGTCACACACAGCTCAGCTGAGCAGCTCGCACGGTTTGCAGGGTTGGCAATGCAGCACAGAGGCACGGTGTGCAACAAGGGGCAGAAGGAGCATGGCTACTCAAAGGAGAGGCCTTTTCAGTTCCTGTTTAAGGTTTAGCAAAAACTACTGCAACAAGCCACTGTAGGTGTCGCTTCATCAGCGTAAGGCACCCAGGTTTCAGTGGATAGGCTGACACCAGATTTCCAAGAGCAAAGCTGTTTTGGGGACAACTGTGTGCTCCCCAATGGGGAGCAGAGAGGTTCCTCTCCCTGTTCCATCAGTTTTTACCATTCTGGAACATCTGTCAGTGCTCTTCACCCCAGCAGAACTCCGCACAGCCCTCACTGGCAGCTCACAAATGCCCACACCATGGATCGCACTGATATTAAAACTAGAGGATAATTAACTAAAGCCTTAACAGATAATTTCTTGACCTATGCAAGGAGAATCCCCCACAGCCACTAATTCTATAAAAAGGACTGTAGAGATGAAACCACAAGATTTTAAACATTATTATCTTAAATTTCTTCTCGGACTGGCACCAAAACCCTGAATTTCAAGGTCACCTTACAACAGTTTTTGAAACGTTGTGAAGGGAAACTGCATTTTTCCTTCTCTTAAACGTTCCTCTGGTGTGTCATGGGCTTGGTTCTCTTTTTATTCTTTGGTTTTAAAGGGGAACTCATCTCCCAAGTCTTCTTCCAAAGGCAGTAGTAGTTAAGCACACATGTACAGCAGTACAAATCAGCAGGGCCAAGCGACACAATTACTTTCCAGACTGGCAAATGTGCCTGCAATGGAGTAGCCCATCTGCTGAGAAAACAAGTGCAACAACTGCTCCAACTTTTTTTGAAGCAAAGGTGCAGCAACAAACCCACAAAATAGGTTTCGCTTCCAGCAGTCAGCGCCTCAGAGCCATTTTTATAATCCTTGTTTTTCTTAGATTATCCCAGTGTGGTTTTCTCCTGTTTCCTCGTTGAGCAACTATTTAACCAGCACAAAGTATGCAATCATTAAGCCGTGTGATGCAGAGCCAAATGGTCATCCAGAAATGACCAACAGCAGCAGCCACTCATTTCTGAAATAACTGGTTTGTTGGTAAATCGATAGAAGTCAAATCACCTTTGGTGAATTTCATTTAAGTCAGTGATGACACTGCATGGGCTCAGCTCCAGCCCTACAACACGCCGGGTCCCCACTGCACATCTCAACAGCACCCAGCGGGATCCTGCAGATGGGCATGGATTTAGGAGGAGGAGGTAACCATAGGTGTCTCTGTAGCAATGCCATTAAAAGAAGTAGAACAGACCTAGCCCAAGTTTCTCTCTCTTGCGGGAAGCAGACTGTGAATCCGTGAACTCCTCTTTAAATTAGATACTGCCAGTTGAGGCACACTCCCATTCTTCCTCCAGCCAAGTGCCCATGCATCAGTGCCCTGGGGAGCTGCCACCACCCGATGCTGAGGGGCAGCCCACCAAAGCAGGTAACATTTCCCCAGTCCCTTTCTCGTTCAAGCTCAGCATTAGCAAAGCCTGGCAGCCCTCTGCCCCTGTTCTGGCAGGGACACGGCTGATCCCAAACGCATGGAGCTCTGATCTCCCAACTTGTCCAGGCTCAGAGCTGGCCCCAGGCACTCCCAGCTGGCTGTGACCTGACGCCTGGCTTCCTGCCTGCACCAGCAATCATTAACCAGAGAGGTCAGCGGGCGCTGAGCACGAATCTGCCTGGCTGGAGAAAGTTACATGAAAGAACAGCAGGAGGAACCTGACTGCTTGGAGAGGTTCAGATGGAGTGAACAGTGCCTGTTACTGTGGAAAAGCCCAAATCAACATACGAAAAAACCCCAACTCCATAAACATGCTGTCTGCTTCCAGCATTAAAAGACGCAAGCCGAAGTTTTCCTTTCATTTGGTACTGATGTAGCCAACCATCATTCCTCCTGCACTGCCAGCTGTACCCGCACAGCACTGCTGGGCCAGATCCTGCTCCCAGGGAAGTGGTGCTCAGGAAAAGGGAGATGTGGCACTGAGGGAACACAGTTAGTGGGCATGGTAGGTCTTTTCCAGCATTGATGTTTCTGCGATTCCTTCTGAGGTTGGTGCATCCTCTGCATCAGAAAGCCATCCGTTTTTAACAAAAAAGTAATCATTAGGAACAAGGAGGAAGCCCTAGGCTTTGAGTAGCAGCACTGCTTCTCTCAGTTTATCCTTTCACAAGAGGGGTCCCTGCTCCAGGCTCCTTCAAAGGGGTAACGGGACATTTGTTCTCACATTTTGAAGTTTCCCAAGTGTGCTGAACCAGTTTTTCCTGTTTTCTCTCACATTAATGTTCACCAGTGAGCAGGCAGAGGAACACCCCACATCCTTCTGTTCCGCAGCGTGGTGACGCTGCCACAGCCACCTCTGGTCTGCAGGACAGCACGGGCAGCATGCAACCCATGCAGCAGCCAGGAGCCACAACCCAGCAGGTCTCAAGGTTTACACTAGAAGAAAAAAACCGTAATGGGAAGGACTTCTGTTCCCACACCACTAATTTCAGTGCAAAAATCCAACATTTCTGCAAAAAGAAAGGAAGGAATTATTGTTCCTATATTGGAATCACCCTCATTCTCCTGCAAACACCATCCCAGTGCCCCGGCTACCACCACAGCTCCTGGGGACAGAATCTATTTCATGGATCACAGAATCATAGAAGAGTTGGAAGGGACCTCTAATGACCATGAGGTCCTACTCCCTGCAGTGCACAGGGACACCCACAGCTCCAGCAGTGCTCAGAGCCCCAGCAGCCTGACCGTGGCTGTCTGCAGGGACGGGGCACCACCAGCTCTCTGTGCAACCTGTGCAGTGCCTCACTGCCCTTACTGCAAAAAACTTCTTCCTTACATCCGATCTGTATCTCCCCTCTTAGTCTGAAACCATCTGCCCTTGCGCTATCACAGCAGACCCCGCTAAAGAATCCATCCCCTTCTTTCTTCCCAGCACACCTGGCAATAATTTTAAGTAACACTCACAAACAGCAGGCACCTTCACTTGCAGCACCACAGCACGTCCCAGAGCGGTTACTGCGTCGCTCTGACCCGCCATAGGGCAGACAGGCCTCAGTTTTGAAATATTCTCCATACCGCTGTGTCCGCCAGCATGGAAATAAGTTTTGAAACACGGCACAAAGCACCACTGCTGTGAAATCACTGAATTTGTTGCCTTGTTTTCAGTGGAAGAAAGCCCAAAATGGAGGCTTTGCATTGCAATTTTTCAAATACAGAATTTTGGTTCTCAAGAGATCATTAATTTTTGTTAAAAAACAAAAACAAAACCACAACATTATTTTGTAACAAAAATACTGAATGTCCAAACTAAGGCAAAAGTTAAACACACCACTGCCAAACTTCTGCAAGGCCCAATCGCTATATTAAGAAAAGGGATCATAAAACAAACAAAACTCCAAACAATGTAACATCCACGATAACCCACATCCAACAGCAATACTTCTTTTGCTATGTGCAAATTTCTAATTATAACCGGCAAAAAAATCTGCACGAAATCCAATCAGAATGGCTCCCACCTCATCCCAAGAGACCAAATTTACCCAATCACAATTTTAAAAATTATTTCCATATGTTAAATATTTCTTGTAAACTATTAACTCACTTCTCTTTTTTTGTTGCAGCAAAATCCATCTGAAAAGCTTGAACTCAGCCTCGGCTGAGCACCAAATTATGGGACTTTTCCACATTTCAAGCCCAAAATAGATGTTTGCAAAGCAAAATGTAAGCCCAAGCCAAGTTGTACCCAGTCAAGTCTGCCCCCATCAGCTCGCACGTATTGGTCAATGTCTGAACGCCCAACAGGGACGAGAATGAACATGCAACCATTGGTTGGTGTCCACCCAACGGCACAGAGAGCACGTGAGATCCTTGTCAGGGAAAGCTGCCTTAATTAAGGTCCAATCGCTGCTTTGGCTGACAAAGATAAAGACACCGGTGATTCAGGTGGTTTCTGTCAGTCCTTCTCATGCTCCAGCTCCTCCTCCTCGTCCTTCAGCCTACACAAGCTCTGCTATCACAAACCCAAGCTGGGGCCAGCCTCCAAGCAGGGGACTGTGCCCTCCGGCAGCCAAACCAAGCGGGTACCCGAGAGGACAAGCAGCAACCCAAGATGGATTTTACGTATCATTTTATGTTGGGGCTTCTTCTATCTCAGTCCTAAAGGACCAAAATGGCCAAAACAAAACCAAGCAGCCACGCACGGCAGCGGATGCCTGCTTCCAACAGCACGGAAGCACTCAGTTGCCTCCGGTCCCATAAACCTACACCAATCCATAAGACTGTTTGCTTTGTCAATACGAAGGCACAGCATAAAGCCTTCAGGCACCAGTTAAATCTCAACATCATTGTATTTATAGTTATGAATAATAAGAGCTTTTCCACAGCACTATAGTAGTAAGTCATAATTCAACAAAAATTCAATTTTTACAGGATGATGAATTGTGATCACTGAGATTTTTATGCTCCTATGACTATTAAGAAGCCCGTGATATTCATTTTAGTAAAGTAAAAATTGAGCATGGCAAAGCATTGCTCACAACTCTGGGATGTGCAACACTGCCAGCATCTGCACAGATCTCCAACCGCACGGAGAGGACGTGCACACCATGGCCACCAGCCTGGAAACCACTGAGCACCCTCTGACTCATCCAAAACTGCTCTAAGACCAATTCCAAAGCCTTCTCCAGTCTTTCTCCCACCTACTCTCCAACCAGCCCTTCTCTTCAGCAACATCCCAAAGAGCACAACAGTGATTCCAGCACAGACAGCTCTCTGCTTGATACAGACCTACTCTCATCCGTTGGTCTTCCTTCAGAATCACAAGTTTTTCCCCTATTAGGATTTTGTGTTAGCTTATTCCAGGTTCCTGCAGTACTTCTTAAGTTCAAGCATTCCTTTCTGCTTCTGCAGACCCAAACTCCCATCCTTTTGTTCTGCTTCTCAGCCTGTGAGTCAATTATCTTGAAAACATCATCAGAATCTACCTCCTGAGACCCTGCCCCTCAGCACAAACCAATTGTTGGGATGAGTCGCAGCAACAGAACTGATGCCCTGACTGGCAGTGCCACAGTCAGCTGAAAGGGAAAGAGAGGAGAAGAAATCGTGACGTGAGCAATTACAGACCAGCCCATGCACAAGGATGCTTCTGCTTAATTTGATCAGTTGGTGGATGGCTTTTACCCTGAACTACAGGGGTTTCTCTCTTTAATAAAAACCTTTATACCCAATCTATATTAACCACGGAAGCTTCCAGCATCCAAATAAAGATGTTTTAAAATTCTGACACTCGTACCTTATCACCAGCTTCCAGCAGTAGGCTCCATATCTACAGCTCTGTGTGTCATTTTAAAGGGACTGATTCACCACCAAGCTTCTTTTGACCCCCAAATAAAGGCAGTAACACATCCCAGCCCTGTGCCTAAAAAAGAAATGCTTGTTCTCTGACCTCCACACAAACTGGCTTGTTCTTAGGCAGAGAACCCTGGAGCCAAGCTCATTGTTGCCTCAGGGCCCTACTTAAATCTAGGAATCAATCCCCTGGACTGACTCCTGGCCCTGGATTGATGGGGTTTCCTGAACAGGGTAGGATCCACTGCTTGTGGGATCCAGCATGCGAGCTCTCCCACAGCGTGTTGCAAACACAGCACAGCCACACCGCCCAACTCTTCCACCACTGGACTGTCAAGGTATTTTAGTAATTGTCCAACCACTAAAAACGTGTCACATAGCACACGCCTAAACCACCATTGGAAAAATACCTGAAATGTGTTAGTTAAGGAGCATGATGTCAAAAGAGGCAAAAAGCACAGCGCAGGTCCATCTACTCCCAGCATTACACATTCCAGCTCCTCAACCAACTTCCACCCACCTCGCTGCCACCTTCACAGCCCCCCCTCTCTATCACAGCCCCTTTTCCCAGAGCCTGGGGATGACAGCCCACACATCTCACTACCTCTAGCACTCCCCAGTGCCTGCTACCCCGCACTCACTCAAAAACTCCTACCCCTCTCCAAATCCCAACTGAAGCCTTCAGCTTTTCAAGTCTTCCAATTGTCTTCAAGGGTTTTTGGAAGAGCTCACTGAGCGGCTTAACGATGCTCCATAGCACACACAGCTCTCATCTAACAAATCTTCCTGTAGGCAGGCTGCTGGTCCAGCAATGGGGATGCTCTGCTTCAGTCGCACTGAAGACACATGACTCTGCCTGCATGGGTCAGCTGCTCAGGAACACTAATCACACTCTTTACCAAGAAAACAGTGTGAGTTCTGTCCAGAGACCCTACCGACTCCTAAATGCCAGTGCTAAGGTGCAAAAACTCATTAGGAAAGCAGATTTGATGACTTTCACATCCCTGCAACCGATGGGCACCGGTAGCCACCTTAGAGGAGATGACCTATTGCTGGCCACTAAACCCCAGCAGCAAGCTCCTCAGTCGCTACAGGGAGGAGGCATGGAGCTGACCCTACAGGTTCCATACCTTCCATGAAGTGGCAGAGCAGCATTCTGGATCAGTTACAGACATATCCTTAAAACCCAGATCGAGCCAGGAACCGTGAAGAAACCTAAAACTTACATCACTTTCAACCCAACCCAACTCAGGAGTGCTCTGCACAGCAACACCTTGGCCAGGCGTTTCACACACGCAGTCCAGGCTGCTCCCTCTGCAGAGATACAGCTTGACCACAAGCAAGGCAGAAGGACACCCATCCCTGCAGCCTCTGTAGGCTGTTCCCATGCTGCCTGTTCCTCCCTGTCACCCCCTTTTTCAGACTCTTCCATAACGACTGGTTGTAGGTGGACACCCCTGATACCCTGCTACACCAAAAGGTGACAGGTCTGATCCCACAGAAGTGATAACGTGGACTTTCAACACGGATGAAGCTTCTGAACAGCTCAAGGCCCAGTCTGGCTCTACAAGTCTCATGTAGCAACTCCTCTCTAACAAAAAAAAAAGGGAAAAAACAGATAAGAGGAACTGGTAGCTAATGTGCGATGCTGACAGAGCAAAGAGTGGTTTGGAGGCACCCAGCAGTTCCTCCTTCAAATCTCACGCCTGCAGCACATACAACGAACACATCAGACAGAACAATGTTGATAAAGGATTCAAAATTATTGTTTTGCAGGTGTGAGTACCCTGTGCCAACCCAGCTGAAAACACCTTGACGAGATGTTCATCCTGTGTGCCTTCTTATGGCAGAGAAAAAAAGAAAACCAGCCTTGTCAAACAGACTGGTATTACATCCTGATAAGACTTATGGCTTTGGTTGACAAAGATAACTATTTTAGCAACATACAGCCTTCTGCAGTGCTTGCTATTGCACAAGATGTTGATTCAAAAGCCCTAAAACAGAAATCAAAGTAAACACATACTAGGTGGATTAAAAACTGGCTATTTTATAAATATTGAAAACAAACTGTAACAGGGAATCCTTATTCCTTTTACAAGAAAGCAGTCCCTGAGAGGGTTTGGTATCTATCAGCAATTTACAAGCAGCCAGGAAATCATTCCCAGTCATGTCTGCAGAGAACATAAAATTAAGAATTAGTTGCACATAATTAAAGAGGACAGGTCTCGAATACAATGCCATCTGGATCAATGGGTGTGCTGGACTCATTTAAACAAGATGCATTTTCATGCAGCCAAACACAGAGTTGTACAACCAGAACAAAAGCAACCAGCAGCAGATGGGCAGCGTCCTGGAACAGTGGCTGGAAACTGCTTGTGCAGGAAACTGGAGGGACCCCACTGCCTGCACAGAGTGGGGAGGAGAAGCACAGGGCTGGAGGAGGTTCTGATACCACTTGTGACATCGCTGCTTTGTGCCATTCCCATTTCTTCTGCCCCTTTACAGGCACTAATGGGAAACCGGAAGAGAAGAAGGCACAGCAAGCACCTGACTTCTTGCATCCTTCAGGTGTAAGAAACACGTCCATCCCTCCTCACTGACCGTGGACATGACCATCTGATCTCAGAGAGATTAATACCGTTTCCAGAGTCTTAGAACCAGAGTTATGTACTTTTTCTACATTAAGCTTAAGGCCAAATGAAATCCATGGGTTTGACTCAGGAGTCGCTGCCCTGGGCTGTGCAGGAGGCTGAGGCTGGAAGATCCAGAGGAGCTGGAACATCTCATCTCCCTCCATCTTTCCTGGTCTGGATGACTGCAGTCCACGAACCTGTTAATTTCTGCTGAATTGCTCAGATAGGTTCCTGTCAAAAAGCAAAGCTAATTCTTCGGAAAATTTGATCACATCTAACAAAAACCTGCATAGTTTGGTCTCAAGGATCCGAACTTACACTTGTAGAACCCAGGGAAAGAAAATAACAAAGCAGCAATTATTTTCTTCTTACTTTCTGTCTTATAAACCCCTTTTCCTCCTTGGTCGCTCAATTTATTTTTTATTACTGCCCTAGAAGGCAGCTCCAGAAATGAAACACTTAACCTCTGCAAGTTGCTTTTCTTAATGAATACGCAGCAGTTTGCTATTCATTACATCCAAAAGGAAAAGCCAAATCTGTTTCTGCTGCATTAGCCAGCACGGCTGTAACGCGCTGCACGGAGAGTAGCCATGGCGACCTTCTCGGAAAGGAAACCGGACTTTTCCAAAGGCTATTGTCAGCGCTCGGAAAAACAAAATAGAAGCAACTTTTTTTTTCCTTCTTGCATTGTTAGTTTGGAAGCAAATTCAATGCCGCTGAGAGATGGCAGACTGACAGCAAAAGGCCTGAGTTTGTCCACAGACGCCGCAGTGTGCTCCAGGTGCTGAGAGGGGCTCATGCAATGCTTATTGTTTGGGCACCTCGGCTCTGACTTGGAAACAACCGCCTTTAAAATGCTGCAGCAGCTGATTGCTGTGTGCACCAAAATTCTTGGCCTCTCTGCTAAATCTGTTTGGTGGGTGTCTGACTGGTTGCTGACCTAGAGCCCAGGACTCACTTGGCTATATGATGAGGGGAAATGGCCTCAAGTGATGTCAGGGGAGGTTCAGGCTGGAGATGAGCAAACATTTCTTAGAAAGAGTAGTGATGCATCTGCACAGGCTGCCCTGTGGTGGGGTCGCCATCCCTGGAGGTGCTCAAGAACGAGGGGTGATGTGGCACTGAGGGATGTGGTCAGTGGAGATGGGTTGGTGGATGGACTTGAAGATCTCAGCTGTCTTTTCCAACTTCTGTGGTTAGGTTTACAAGGACAGTGCTGTCCTGAAGCTACAAGGAGGTAATTTTCTGCACCTACCGAAGACAAAGACCACACAAATGAACGTAACTTCTATAGCAAGAGGGCTCCAGAGGCTCAACAGACCTCACTGAATTACCATCATCATTCAAACCTATGAGAAACACCAGAATGTCTACAGCATTCCAACATCTCACAAACTACTTCATGCTGACAATTTTGATGCGAGATGATGAAGTCATTTTTCTCAAGATCCTGTGCTGGGAAAACTGAGGCATTATACAGTCTATCCAGAGCAACAGAAAATGATTTTGTGAGATCCAGACACTTGTCTTTTGGATTTCAGTCTTGCCGTTTATTCATAAAATCATTGCTTCATTTTCAAGAGGCTAAGTGCCAAGGGTCATCCACTCCTGGGCAGTCAAAATATCAAAAAGCCAACAGGCACGACCTGGCCAGTAAAAGGAAAAATACCAAGAGCATTCCAAACCACCCTTTGCTACTTCAATTATCAATAAATGAAAACAGGGTCGTTTGGTTGCCGTCCGAAGCTGAGGAGAATGTTCCAGGATGGAGAGATCCAGGCGACGAACCTGGTGATGGAAAGCACTATCTGGAGACAGACACACAAGCAGCTACGATACACAACCAGTTACGAGTCCTTGGGCCTGTTGTTAGCTTTCTCTCAGAAAAAATAAAAACCAGAAGAATTTTCTGAAGTACTCCCATGTGGCCAGTAACACAGACAGATGATGAGGTCAGGCACAGAACCACAAGCTCAACAAGCAGAAGCATCAAAGAGCTGCCACAGCTTCCTCATCCTACCAAATTTGGCAAAAATACACCGATGGCCCAGACCCCAAGGCCTGTCCCGGTATCCCTTTGTTACACAAGGGCCCAACCATCCACCCAGCTCCCTCCTGCTCTACGCCAAGGTCCAGAGCCCGGGCTCCCAGCCACCCCAGCACAGTAAGTGGTTGAGGCAGAAGTGACGCTTCCCCACCCGTTATGGTAATTAACCAGGTTAACTGGGGATAGCCTCAATTCAGCCACACAACGCAGCTGTAGGGCTTTTACAGCCAGCTGTGACGGCACCCTTCCAGGAACAGCAGGCGATGGCACTTGCAGAGGTGGCCTGGCAGCCAGACACACTGACCAGGCACCAAACTGTGCTGGCCAACACAACACACACTACTTGGCATGTGAAGTGCCAGATCAACTGCTTCTGGTTTTAAGGCTCTAATCCATGGCTTTGCAAAGGCAGCACGACGACTATTTCCTCCAGCAATATGCAGGAAAACACAGAATCTGGATGAAAAGCATGAATGCCGACCCAGTAACCCCCTCTGAGGTGAGCACAGCATTTGCTTTCCTCTGAATACCTTCCACATCTTTGAGGCAAGTGGCAGATGCTGCTGAAGATCAGGGACTGGTCCCATTACCTGGCACCCACAGCTCTGAGCACCTCCAGCTCCAGGAGCAGCCTGCAGAAGTGATTCTGAGAAACTTTACAACAAATCAGACCAGAATTAGCTGATAGAGAGGAAAGCTGCACCTGCCACACAAACTGCATGCACTCCAACACCGTACCCACAACCACCACAAAGCTGCCACATTTCCTACATATCTGCAAGCCAAATATTCACCCCGTATTTTGATTTTATGTATTTCACTTCTAGCTCTACGCAGCATTTATCTGTAGAGCTTCTGAACACCAGATGAGGAAATTCTACTTCCAGTGGCGTGTTAGCCATCGAGCAGAGCATCCCGATGCTGCTCCCTGCAAGTTTTAGGATAGCCAGGAAGCCAGCTGGGTACTGCACTCAGCAACAACCACACATCAGTGTTGGACTGGCACTGCCTGGGCTGAAATCAGGGCACAGGAAGGGCACAGCGCAGTGCTGACTCTGCCTCTCGTGCCCATCGCACTCGGTCGTATCAAAGCCCACATGTGAGGCAGGCGGCAATGCGCCCGTGCCCCTCGTTGAGCAGAACGCAGCGACTGCCCACAGCAGCATTTCAACCTGCCTCGCGGTGTCTCAAAGGAAAAACAAAGGCCAAAAAACAGAAAAATCGTGGACAAAAGGCTTTCAGCAAAAAAATGGACAGGTGAGCGCTTGTTTGTCAAGACAAATAACATGGCACTACGCTTAGTTTGCAAGGACATCATGCCTGCTCTCAAAGATTACAATCTAAAAAGACATTATATGCAGAAATGTGCTGCCAAATTCAATGAGTATCAAGGAATGCTTCGTAACACCAGAACGTGGAGCTGGAAAAAAGTCTGTTACCTCAACAAAATCTTTCCAAAAAAGCTAAAACTCCAATGGAGTCAGTCATAGAGGCTAGTTCCATAGCAAAACAGTGGGCAAGGTCAGGATGGGCTGATGGTTGGACCAATGATCTCAGACAGCTTTTCCAGCCTTAATGATTCTGTGATAGCAAATCTGACTGCAAAAAAATCAAAATGGTTTACTGATGGTGAGCTTATTAAACAATGCATGGAAAGGGCAGCAGACATAATTTGTCCCGATTAAAAAAATTGGCATTTTCCTGCAGGCAGTTTGTCTCACCAGACTGCAGCCAGGCCAACTGAAGGGAATCTACGAAAAGAAATGCAGAGAGTAAAGCTGCTAATTCCCAGCGTTATGCTCTGGCAACAGATGAAAGCACTGATGCTACAGATACCACTCAGCTTGCCATTTATTGGTACAGATAATGAATACAATGTCACTGAAGAAACGGTATCTTTGGTGCCATTAACAGACACAACTAAATCTCCTTATTTGTATGAAGCAGTAAAAAAATACACTGAAGTGATTCTCTTTAACCTTTGCCAACACATCTGCTACAGACACCAATGGCAGCCCGGCCACGGATGGTGAAAAAGAGAGACCTGTACAACTATTAGATGACACAATTGCTGCGGGTAACCAAGTTTGATGAGGCACCAGTACATTGTACATCAAGAAAATGCACGTGACAGCTTTAGATACGGGAAGTACCACGTAAATCGTCATCAAAGCTGCGAATTTCACAAAGCCCAAGGGACTGAATCGTCACCAGCTCCAGGAGTTCCTTAACAGTGTGGCTGTGATCACGGGGTCATCATTTACTGCTCTGAAGGAGGGTGGCTAAGTTGGGTAAGATGCTAAAACAACGTCAGGATCTGTGAAATGAAATAGAGTCGTTACAGAATCCAAAGGAGAATTTCTGCCAGAACGTGACGATGAAAAACAGCTCCTAGGTGGAGCATTTGGGATCTGACCGCTCATTTAAATGAGTTAAACATGAGTCCTCAAGGTGAAACATCTTATCTGTCAATGCTTCAAACCATAAGAGCATTTGAAATGAAACTTAAATTGTGGCAACTCAAGTTGCGGGAAATAATTCCATGAATTTTGATGCACTGCCCAAACACAGCCTTGTGAACAGTGAAGAACAGGCAGCCTTGTTTCTGTGTTGATAAAGAATATCAAGAACAAGTCGCAAGATTTCAAAAAAAAAAATCATCCAGCTCTTCAATTTTCAGATGGAACGTGCAGACTTGTAACCAGATGTTCAACTCAAAGGAAAACATGATCACGTCCCTTCACCAGACTTTTGTAAGCCCCCTCTTACCACCAAGAAACATCCCTCACTTCACAGGCAGCCTTGTTCACATCATCACTGCTTGGCAGTGCAACTGCTGCCAACGATGAAGTACAGGAGGAGCAACATCTCATCAAAAATCTGTGCCAACACCGTGACAAGTCACTGCAACTGCACCCAGTGCCACTGACTGATGCATCAGTGCCACAAAAACAAGGTCAAACATCCCATTCGTTTCCTGTTCTTGCTGTTTTTTTAAATTTTCAATATGAAATATATTCTAAAAAATACGTTGTATTACTTTCATACTTCATACTTATACATTTTATACGCAGCTCAAGACAATTCCTCGTCACCCAGTGCAGCCCAGCTAAGACTGCAGGTTGGGCACCTGCGTGCCAAGGCTGCTCCTTACCAACAGGCTCCTCCTGGCCAACACACAAAGCTGGGCTCCAGCACTGCAGCTTGAAGTCTTTGGCTTTTGTGGCTTTTTTCCAGCTTTCTCCAGCGCTCTGGAGCTGTGAGCAGTCCTACAGGTGAGCTCTGCCTGTAAGTCCAGCAGCCCTGCTGCAGCCCTTCCAGAGACACGGGCAGAAACAAAACACAAACTCCAGTGTTAAACACAGGCATGACCCAGGCTGCTGGGCAACAACTTGGGAGCCAAAGCCCACCGTCGTCTCCACTGGACCATTCAGACCAGTAACACAGTTAGGATTTCTGCCCCATATTCAGCACTGCAGGATGGGAAGCGGAGCACAGAGCTCTTCCTGCACGCCCGCTCTGCCCTGGGCTGCAGATGCTCTCAGCACTGAGAACATCACCCCAGCGTAGACCTGGCTGGAAGGAATATTCCTCTGCAAACCCATGCCCAAGAGAAGCAAGAAGTCCAACTTCCAAGCAGCATGTGAAAGTCTCAGTCTTGCAGCAAGCAGAAACTGAGGGACAGGGAGAGTACAGATGCCACGCTGCACTCCTGCAGCCTGCACTGCCCCCAGCTCTGTGCACAGCACAGCCCCTCCTGCACACAGCAATGGGCATCCGTCCCTTCCACCAAGCAGCCAGAATATTGTGCAGAGGGGATCCTTCCACTGGGTCAGAAATACCCAAACAGTTCTGGGTAGGGATGGAATCCAGAGCCATGGAGGCAACCTGCAGCAGAAGGAAAGTTTTGCACAGGATCAGGACCTTGCAAATATCTTTGAAAAGCAGCTGGATCACTCCTGTGTAGGAATGCCTGTGTGAGAAATGCTGTAGCAGGCTCAGCCCTGGTCCATGTGAGCCACCAGTCTGATCCCAGCACTAGGAAGCTTTGGAAAGCACAAAACATCAGAAGCACTCCCATCAAAACACTGACAACATCTTACTCAGTGAAGTGACAACACACCACACAAATGGAAGAAATGGAAAAAGAGCTGCTGAAAGGCCACGTGGAGGGCACTAAGATGCTTCTTGGACACAGCCTGACAAATCCCTCAGCTCTGAGCCGTCCTGCAGCTGCAGAGCATCACCAGAAGCATGCAGCATTTAAGCAGTACAGCGAAGTTGCTCCCTGGGTGTGGGGTTATAGAGGTGAGTGTGGCTGGGTACCAGCAGTGCTACTGAACCTACAGCCAACAGGATGGGAAGGGATGGAGTAGGCTGGAGTGGGACGAGATGGAGTGGAATGGGGTAGGGTGGGATAGAATGGGGTGGAACAAAGTGGTGTGAACTGAGATGGGATGGGATCAGGCGGTGTGGGATGAGTTCTTGTGGGATGGAATGGGATGGGGTGGGGTGGGGTGGGATCCAGTGGCGTGGGATGGAAAGGGATGGGGTGCAGTGGGATGAGGCAGGATGGGAGGCAGGGGTAAGACAGCAGCTGAAATTCACACTCAGCATCACAGGCAGGCTGCAGCCTCCACTTTTTGGTTTTTTTTCCTCCCAATCCACGCCCTGCACTGTCAGATCACTGCATGATAGATGAGGGGACTTTTTCAGTCTGGGGTTTTTCTGCTTGTCTTTTCTTTGCAGCATAAGAAGGCACTGATTTTTAAAAACTGAAACAGAAACTCTGCGGCACACTTGATTGTTACCAAACACTGCCTTCCCTACATGTGGGAGGTGGGCTGAGAAACATCCCTGAACATAATATTCAGATTCCACAGACTACAAAGAACTGGCTGGCAGCCCCTGGTGGGAGCCAGCGCTCCCAGCAGTCCCAGCACACACATCACCTGCAACTGAAGGTACTCTCAAAACAAAAATAAAAGGATTTACTGTTTTGCTGTTGTTTTTTTATACAAACTTAATGGCATTAAACCTCCTGCTCTGTTTTTTCAATTATTGTCTTTTAAAGCCCAATGTCATAGCAATTTACCAAGCAAAACATTGTGTTCAACTGCTTGTCTCAGATTTCCAAGGAAACAGCTGAAAAGGCCAACAGGAGACAGGTCTCACACTGTTACCCAGCACTGGACAATCCTACAGCAGTGCCAAAATAATTTAACATTTGGTATCTATTATTTTTTAAATTGCACAATTTGCAAAACCTACCAGAAATATTTTCATGATGTTACAAAGTCAAAATGAAATCTGGGCTTAAGTTTAATCTTACTTTCACATTGCTGCCTCCAAAGTTTTACCAGGCTGGAGAGAAACCAGAAAATGAAAAGAAACAGTGAGCTGAGCCTATTTTCACCAAAAAAAATAAAAGTTTTGTGGGACTTCTGTGTTGCTTCACCCAGTTCTAATAACCCTTGTCACTGCCAAAGACATAAGCAAGGAGCTGCACACTGCACTCACTGCAGAGCTGCCTTTTCCCCAAATAAGCATGCAGCCTTTCAAAGCACAACCCCTTCCACAAGGCTCGGTAGTACCCAATGACTGCAATACAGGCAAGTTTCTCTCTCCATAAAATCTAGTCCATTGTTTGCTATTGCAGAAGTTGTACCTAGAGACATTTGTGCTATACAGAGAACACAAAAAGCGACGATGCCAGCTGTGGGTGTCAGCTGCCCACTACCCTGTGCCCAGCCAGTACCCAGCAAAGCTCCTGCAGTCCCAGATACCACAAATGCCAAAAAGCTCAAAAATCCCTCTTGCAAGAACCACTCCACGCACACTTGCTGGCACACATTTCTGCAAGCATGCAATCTTAGCATCAGCTAAACGTATCTTACAAACCCAAAACTTTCTCCAGGCGTTTCTGAGGGTAAATAGATCTGCTGTCACCAGTAACAACTTCCGGGGAAGAGATCTGTTGCTCCCTGTGCACCTCAATTCCCACTTCCTGAGAGAGACCCCAGCAGCACCCAGCTCCACTACCCAGAGAAGTCAAGAATGCCCCATCTCTGGAGGAGCCCGAGGCTGCGGTTGGGACCATGGGCAGACCGAGCTGCCGGGGGCACCCAGCCCAGGGCAGGGGTTGGAGTTCAATGGTTTTTAAGGTCCCTTCCAACCTAAGCCATTCCGTGATCACACCAACCTGCGTGCGAGGCAGCAGGTGACAGTCGACCCATCCTTCACGTGGTAGGAAGACACACGACCAGAAGCGTCGGCACCTCATCTCAGCTACATCTCCAGTGCTCCTACAAGGCCACGAAGGCTCTCTGCGGGATCAGGCGGTGCCCTCAAATTCAGGAACGAAACAGGGAGCTGCTCTTGCTGAGCACTTTGTGTGGCCCGCTGCAGAGTGCTCAGTTTGGGAAAAATCCTGAATTTTCATCAGCAGCAACCAAAAGGTCAGCCCTTCTTATGGGATTTCAGCCATCTGAGTGCCCTTTTGAGCTACAATCTCGAAATTAGGAATAATTCATTCATTACAGAGTTCTGATTAAGGGGCGGGGAGGGGAACAGAAATCTGACATTTCTTTCCAGTTCACCAAAAGGTCAGACTAATGATTTACAAAATTTATATTAATTTTAACTCTGATGCTGTCACATTGGGCACAAGGCATCCAATTTGGAGAAACTGAGGTCACTTAAGGTCTCTAGTTACATTTATCACTTCAAACACAAAATTTCCCAAACGCAAAGGTGGTATAAGGGAGCCAAGTGCCCAAGTCACCCACATGGAGGTAGCTGCCAATTTTCACATGCTACAACACATGCTGTTGAAGACAACACAGGCTTTCTGTCTCCTCTATCTGCACGCTGCCCAGCACCCAATGCATGCAGCAAAGAGAAACAAGAAGTCAGAGCTGCACCATCTCTTATGGCACAGCAATGGTCCTCAGGTTGCAGTGCCAACGGGTGAGGAAGAGTCGTCAGCCCAGACATCACCCTCATGCGCAGCTGCAGCAGAGAATGGCCGCTTTAGAACTGCTTTAGAGGCCACAGAGAGAAGGATGGGAGAGGTTCCCACCACCATGGGAATGCTGCATGGCCACTGGGCGCAGAGCTGCCAATGTCCTGCTGGAGCTCCCACAGCCACAGCCAAACAGAGCCCAACAGGGGCAGGGAGAAAAGCCAAGAGGAGCCCTTCAAGTCACAATGTCAGAGCAAGCAATCGACTGGCACACAGATGAAAGTCAGGAGTCTTGTTATTGGTAAAAAAAAAAAAAAAACCAACAAAATAAACCACAACATTTAAGAATTATGACATTTATGACCATTTTCAGCACTACAAACCCATCTCATGAACCAACAGATCCCTACAACATCTCAAAGCTCTGTCAGTCCCTCTCAGCAATTTGTCACAGGCACCCACCTTGGTACCCAAAGGTTCCCACCCTTGGGAGCCATCCTGACTTAATTCCAATTTAGGAATAAAGCTACAGCCATGGCCAACCTGCCTGCAGGTCTAACACTGACCAGTTCACGCCAATCACCACTGCTGCCCTTGAGTCTTTTTGTTTTTAACTGAAACATTGCTTTTTCTTCTCTTTTTGCTTGCTTTTTCTTCACATTTCAGAGCAGCCCAGGCTGCCAGGGCCCCATCCAACCTGGCCTTGAACACCTCCAGGGATGGACGGGGCATCACAGCCTCTCTGGGCAGCTGTTCCAGCTCCTCACCACTCTCTGTCAAGAACTTCCCCCTGACATCCAACCTCAATCTTCCCTCCTTCAACTTAACACCATTTCCCCTTGTCCTGCTGTTATCTCCCCTTTCAAAGAGTTGACTCCCCTCCTGTTTGTAGGCTCCCTTTAGGTACTGCTGGCTGCAACGAGGTCACCCCGCAGCCTTCTTTTCTCCAGGCTGAACAAGCCCAGCTCCCTCAGCCTGTAAGCAGTCCTGCGAGCACTCAGCATTCCATGGCCTGACGTCACCTTCTTCTCCAGGAAAACTGAAGAAAACCATCCTGGCATTCCAACCCAAGCCATTCTGTGACTCCGTGACATTGCAGTGTTCTACGTTCCTGCTATGAGCTCTGCCCAACAAACCCTATTCCAACCTACCCGTTTGTACTGTGAGTAGACTTAAATTGTCTAATTAATGAACACAAGAAGTTGGATTTCACTACATTCCTTTTGGAAAAACAATTCAACGTCTGACACTGCTTTAAAAATTGGCCTTTGTAACAGCCCGATTTTAAAATAAATTACTGCATTTTAAATGGCTAAAAATATCAGTCCCTCTTTGTATTTCTTCTGCTGGAAAAAAAAAAACAGAATTCAAATCACAATCAGACATTTGTATTTTTCTGCCTTTTAATTGAGTAACTCGTGAATTTGTGCACTGACCCAGCCGAACAAAGGGCAGGGACTGCTGAATTCCAGAGCCCAGGAGATATCTGGTTACTCATTCAAGGCCGTCTGCAAAGCTTTTATTAAAAAAAAAGAAGAAGAAAAAAAAAAAAAAAGCACAAAGAGGCAGATTTGGAAATGATATTTTGAAATTCACTACTGAAAATGGGACGGAGCAGGCTGGGCAGAGATGTGCACAACGTGCTGCCGTGGGACAACGGGGAGCGGGTTGGAACTCAACAGCCCAATTATAAAACATCCTGTTTTGGCCAAATCCAAAGGCAGCAAAAGAAGAAAGAGAAATGAACCCTCAGGTACAGGAAAGTAAGGGAGAGGTGGGGGACTGGGAAACAGAAAAAAGGCTTTTCCTGAATGTATGCCATCATAGAAACTCCTTGATGAAGGCTCCCTCCCACGACAGCCCCGCACGTGACGTGTGCCCCACGCAGCGCTGGGGGTGCCTGATTCCACGGGAGGGGAAAAGAAATCAGACAGCTTGAAATTTCCCTTCCTCCTCTCCCTGGAAATCGCATTTCATTGAATTCAAAAGCCTTCAGAAATTTTACTAGTTTAGGAAAGATTGAATAAGCATGTAATTAAATTAATTACAGAATCACTGCTCTGCATCCTATTGCAGGAATAGCAGTGAATCAACCAAATGGATTCAAAATCACTTCCTAAATGCTTTCAAGTTAAATAAAACTCCAAGGACTATTTTAAACCACTCACAGAGCAGCCCAGAAAAATCCAAACTGCGACGGCTTCCTGCAGGCTGCTGCTGCGTGCTGCTCCTGCATCCACTGCTCACACTGAGCCCTGCTCCAGCCCTAAAAGCTGCCTCCTCATCCACGGAGCAGCTCTAATTAAGCATCATCCTGTGCATGGGGACAGGAGAAGACAAAGGCAGCAAGAGAGAGAGGCCAGAACTGTGGGTGCCCATTCCTGGAGCTGCCCAAGACTGTGGACGGATGGGGCCTGGCTGTGAAGTGAGGGGTATTCCTCTTTGCTGAGAGGTCTTCTGAAAGTCCAGTGCAGAGACACGATGGAACAGTTCTTGCAATTGAATGCTGACTGCAACTCTGTACATTTAATCTGAAAATTTGCAGGTTATGTATTCATGAAAACGGAACGACAAACGCACAAAAAATTGATCCTGTGTTTTTTTTTTTTTTTTTATATCTTGAAACCTCTCAAATTCCTTTCTCAAAACTGAAAGCAAAGCTGAGCTGTTTTGTGCTGCTCACAGGACCCGATGGCATCGCTCATGATCTGCCCCTCAAAGCAAAACCTGCCCTTCAGCAGAGAGAAACCATCTTGGAAGCCACAGCTCAAACAGCCCGCCCCAAAGGGACACGGGTGCTCCTATCAGCCTTATCCCAACGAAGAAACCAAAGCATCTCACTTGCTAATGAAGCATCAGCCACGTGTGCTGAGTGCCAGCTACTGAGCTAGGGTCACCAGGAGGCCCAGTGGGCACAGAGCTCAGCCCCACAGGGTGCTCCTCTGCCAGCAGTGACACCGAGCATCTCCCTCCTCACCTCCATGGATGGAGACCGTGTCCACAGATCTAACTCCTCAAAAGGCATTTCTTACCACCACACCAAAAGAAGTGAAATGCCTCCTTCCCATGGCCACCTCGGGGATTGGAAACCAAACTTCCCCTTGGCATTACAAAACCAGCCATGCAGCCACGCTGCTGAGCGTCTCTTTGGGACTTATGCTCCTCCTGCCTTGCTCATCACCTGCCCCAGTCACAACTAACCCCATTCACACATGGAAATACCAGCAAAGATCTCCATATCCAAGAAGGTTTCCGAGCAAATCTGATAAAGTCAGCAGTGATTGCCATGATGACACTAAACAAAGCCACTAAGGGAAAGCAAACACGGGACCGCTGCAGAACCCACGGTGTGGCCACAGTGGGGAATGGGGACTGCAAAGCCAACCTGCACAGCAAGCCATTAACATCAGGCAGGAGTACAAATTAGAGCAGAACTGCAAGAAAAAAAAAAAAGTAATAGGTAATACTTTACACTAGGAAACAGTCCTGGGTACAACAGATGGCCCTCGTGTCTTACATGTGCAGAAAGAGCATCAGCTCAGTGCTCAACAGTGGTCAAAGAGGAAAAGGGAGAGCAAGGAACTGCTTAAAAAAGGCAAAACAAGCAGGAAGTGTAACCGTGCCACACATACATCCCTACCACACCTGCTCTTTGAGCACAGGATGCAGATGTGGTTACCATCACAAAGATGGATCACCGCTTGGGAAGGCAGAGCACAACGATCAAAGGCAGAGAACCACGTCTGTAAAAGCAGTGACAAAATGAATGAGCACCTTCCAGCTGAGAGCAGCCAGTAGGGGAAAAAATTAAGAGGGTGCTCTCAAACAGGTGAAGTCGAGGAACTTCAGTGCAGCAGGTGTGAGTGCAGAAGCCACGTGAGGGCAGGGGGAGGTTCCATGCTTTCCTTCACACGGACAGCCTGACCCTCCCCCAGCACATCCCAAAGCTCCATCCTTAGGAAGGGATTGGCCAATACCAACACCCTTTGACAACCTTCTCTTTACAATATATGTCTTAAAACCCCTCAACTACTCCACGGCAACCCAAATCCCAGGTTTTCAGGCAGAAATCCCTCAGCACACAGTCTGTGCAGATCCCAGAGCGCCAGCATCCCTCCTTTGTGCAGCACTCAGCATCTCCCACAAGAGCTGCAGGGCTCTGTGCACTCAGTCCCATCGTGGCTTGCAGATGAATGTCCTTCGAATTAGAGGGAAAGGAAGCAGGGCATGAATTATGGGCTGCTTGATCTCAGGAATGGAAATCCATAGAGTTTCACTACTTCATCACTTTGGTGCTGCTGGCTGCGGTGCCAAGATTCCTGCTGGGACCAATGCTGAGGCAGGGACAAGACACGGGGATGGAGCCTTGGGGCAGGAGCTCCAAATGTTCGTTTCTTGGAGGAAAAGAGTACAGGAGGATGAAATATGTCTTCCTAAATGTTCATAGAATCATAGAACTGTATGAGTTGGAAAAGACTTTAATAAAGGCCACCACTCCCTGCACTGAACACGGACACGAACAGTGCTCAGAGCCCCATCCAGTCTGATCAACCATCAACACCTCCAAGGATGGAGCATCCTCCAAACCATACTCACACAGCTTATTTATGCACATTTTCATCTAGCATCCTACTAATGGGGTGAAATCTTCTTGTTAAGCCTAACTTCTGCAAAACCTGAAGTTCAATGCGGTGGACCAGCAGAGAGCTAAACAGCAGCAAAGCCCATGTGTCCTGCAGCTGCCCTTAACAGAAACGTTAAGCAATGCAATGAGCCCCAGTAAGTCATCAGCTGTGGTAATACAGGTGCTTGGGGTAGCCACGTGTGGCTCTGGCCACCAGCATTTTATGGAAAAATAAAAAACTTGCAACATGAAAGCAGAGAGAGTGCCTCATTTCAGACTTCATGAGGTAAAAGGCCCTCTGTGGGGAGGGCCAAACCTCCACAGGGGACCAGCAGTCCCCATCCTCATGACCCAGCTGGGACAGCAGGGAACAGTAAGGCAGATTCTGACACTGTGGGCCAGGGCAACACGGCATCCATCATAAATCCTCACCATGGGTTCCGTCGCATCCACCCCTGCTTCACACCAGCAAACAGAGCAGAGTTTTCCCAGGAACAAGTTTTTCCCTGGTGATGGGTGCATTGACAGTCCTCCAAAAAAGAGGTTCTACATGGAGAACAGCATCTCAAGACCTGACTGCATCTGGAGAACTGTTGGATTTCCCGGATTCCAGGATTTTACCTTTATTCCCGAGGAATGGTGCCAAGTGGATGCACAGGAGGCTGCAGCACAACTGCCTCCTCCGAAGCTGAGAGCAGAAGGCTGCTTTCATCACATTGCTTGTTAGCAGCCTTCTTGTTAGTGCACCATGGTGAGCAACAGCTTGGGATCTCACAGCAAATTACAGAGAAAATAGAAAAATACTCTAAAATCAGCAGTCGAGCTGAGCTGCCCAGCGCACATCTCATTTTCCACTCGCAAGAGGAGTGAACACAGCCCAGGACTGGGAAGGGCCCTGAACCAGCAGGTGACAGCCCACAGCTGGCAGGTGATGCTGCATCACTCTTGTCACCTGGTGATGCTCTGTCACAGCACTGCAGTGAGACGGAACTCAGCTCCAGTCCAGAATAGAGACTGGGCATGGCAGGGTAGTACTGTGACCGTGGGGATGTGGCCCTGCTCCAGGGCTCAGCCATGCAGTTCTGCTCCAGCACTGCTCAGCCACTCCCTGGGAACGGTTTATTCTTCAGCTATTTGTCACCACGCTGTAAAACAAGAGACCTTGTGGTGCTCAGCTCCACACCACCTCAGCCTCACGCTGAGCAGCTGACCCAGCGCAAGGCAGAACCGCCGCTACCCAACGCAGCCAAAAAAGGCGTCAGCCACCTGCTGTTGTAACCACAGAGGGATCACAGCTCCAGATTCTGAAAACGTGCCATGACTGAAAGCACATGGTGGGAAGGGAGCCAAGTCCTCTGTTCTGCACCAGCAGTGGCTGGGCTGGGGGCGGGTGGGCAGCCCCCAAACCACAGCAGGCAACAGCAGCAACACTTCTGGACGGCCAACGAGCGCAGAGACAACAGAACTGGTGAGAAGCAGGAGTTAAGATGCAAGAGTTTGTTGAGTGATGCTGCACTGACATCCCTGCCTGACCACAGCAACGTGACATGCTGCACTACAGGACGTTCAAGCACACTGTGAGCCACACTTCTGACCGCGCTGCAGAAAGCTCTCAAAGGAAACGTCCCCCTTCCCACTGGTTGCACCATACAACTTCAGCCCTATCTCTACCTTTCCTGCCACAAACCTCAGCTCCTTGCACCACAAGGAAGACAGGCCCACAAGTGACCAGCCAGGTCTAACAGTACAGAGCGGGGAGCCCTCCTCCTCCTCCTCCCCACTCATTGCTCCCATCCAGCTTACTCATCAAGCTGGCAGAAAGCCTTGCCTCTTCCTCCCCTTCATGGCTTTTCATGTGCTTTTTCCTGGGTCACAACGATAACTCACAGACAGCTCCAGCAAACCCTATCGCACAGGATAAGCGGCAGCAGAGCATGGACAGAAGGTGCAGGAGCAGCACCTCCACCTTTTGGTAAAATGCACTCCTGGCTGGGCTCCCTGCCCCATATTGCTGCCACCCACTCCTTCCCTCCACAAGATGACCAGAAGTGTCATTAACATCCAACAAATGAGGGCTAAGGGACTTCACACCTCCTCGAGTTCTGCAGTAACACCGTCAGCAAACTTACACAGACCGTAACGCGCTGCCCTGCCTTCAGCTTGCGCTTGGAAAATATTCCTCATAAAAAGCACATTTCCATCTCTTGGCTATTTTTAAAGGAAATCCTGGATGCCTCTGAACATGATTGCAGCAAGCAGTCACAAAGCCAGCGAGTCAATGGCCTGGATCAGGCTCGACACCACACCGCTACACTGCGCGAGCAGCGGCAGCCAGGGATGGAGCGAGGCTGGAGAGCACTCCGAAGCCACGATCCTGCTGCTGGGTGCCAAAAGACACACACAGGCAGCCAGCAGCATGGCAGGAGGCTCACATGGGCTCTGTGCCGGAGGTCAGAAATCGCTAACACGCCGGCATGGCTCTGATGGCTGCTGCAGCACACTGCACGTCATACCCAGCAACGCTGGGAGTTTGGGCGGCGTTAGTGTTGCGCTTGCTGTCGTAACAGTTGATGCAAACAAGTCAATTAGTGAAAGCTCACTCAAGAGAGTTTTAACTGAAAAATCACATTATCTGGCCTTTATAGGCTCCCAACAATCCTTTCATGGAAGAACAGCTGAAGAAAAAAGAAACAGATTAATCTCTAGAAACAGAAGGAGCAGAATATCTTATTTTTAGAAATAACATTTGACTACAAATCCAGTAATAGGGAAGAATCAAAACCAGCAAGACCTCAAATGAAATGTCTTTAAAGGAAAGGACTGCTGGAAAATCTATTGAGAACAGGACAGAGGAGAAGAGTCAGAACAGTTCATTGGCAACACTGTAAGTTGCACCTTGCTCTCAGCCACAGTGACAGTGATCCTACAGGCAGAAGGTTACACCATTCCCTGCCCTCTGCCAGGAACTGAGCTCAAGGATATGCAAGGATGCCCCCCAGCAAGGAGGCCCAGTGTGGCCTCCTGCATCCCGAAGAGAAGCAGACACTTGCACCAATGCCACAGTCCCAAAGGCACCACAGCTAAGAGACTCCTGCTCAGCCTCCCCTTCTGTCCCTGCTTGTTTCCACTAGGGCTGATCAGAGGGATGATCCTCAACAGCATGCATGTGGGCAGAGAGAAAAGGTGCAGAGAGATTTTACTCTTGCATTCTTTTTGAAAGTCAGTCAAATCAGTGCCTTCCATTGACAAGGCTGGACCCCAAAACATTCACTTTGTCACATTTTAGTAACATTACACATCCATCCCATGCTTGGTTCTCCCGCAGCTCTTCCCACCCACGTCAGCTCTGGGACCCTTCAATGCCATAGCAGCACCATGCTTGTCCCTGCAGAGTCCACTGCCTCACCTCTATTCTTCAGCCCATCAGAGACTGCATAGAGCACTGGGACACTGCTCTCAAATACAGTGTTTAGGATTTGGGTGGTCCTGCATGCACCCAGGAGTTGCTTTCAATTATCCTTTTGGGTCCCTTCCAACCTGGATATCCCGTGATTCTGCACTGTTGGGATCCCATCACACAACCAGCAGCTCCAGGGCTATCTGCACTTTAATGAAACAGCCTCAGTGCCTCACAGACAGGGCTGGGCTGTTCTGAGGCACAGCACTGAACCACGCAGCTATCCTTGGGCTCCTCTTGCCATCTGTCTATGAACAGGAATAAAACCTCATGACCTCACCTCACCCTGCCAAACACAGCCTCAAAGTCCTCTGCTGCTCTTGCTGTCAGCAGAAGCATCCTGGTATGCCGGATGAGATCCTTTGCCATCCATCTGACAGCAGACCTAACACCAAGGATGGACTCCCCAGGAGACTGAAAAACAAGGAAAGATGCTCTCACTCAGTCTAGACAACAAACATAATCTCATTTTCAAGCTTCCTCTCTCAATTATCTTCCACGAGGAGGAGAAAAGACAGGTCACAGCATCTGAAACTTTCTCTAGGATTTTTTTCCCCTTACATGCAATGAATTAGGGGTGTAGATAATAAAGAAACAAAGTCCTGCACTGCTGCACATGGAATCCAAGCCACACAACCAGCCCTGCTGCTTCCTCCCCACTGCTTAACTACTGAACCTCTACACCTGAGCCACATCTCGTTCCAGGCACAGCCTCTGCTTAGGTGCAGCCCGTTACTCCTGCTGGTTCCTTGTGATCCCAAGGGAAAGCAGCCAGCACCACAGTCTGACAGCCAGCACACCCCTGGGGACAGCAAGCTGGCTGGCTCACCCTGCCACCTCTGCGGGGCAGGCAAAGAACTCAAGGCCAGGTCTGCCAAAACTTCAGGTTTTCATTAGGTACACTGCATGTATTCCCAATTTCCCTACAAGGCAGCACTGGTCTAACAAGTCATGTAAGAGGCAGGGATCGGAGGTCCTGTACTTCCACACCCTGTAAGATCTGCAGGCTAGCCCCGAGCTCTTCTCATCCTCCATCCAAGCAAGTTACCGACATTGAGTTTGCACCTCATAAACACACTCTGAGAATCTGGAACAAGCACAGGTCTTCTGCTGCAGTCACACTCACAGGCAATATGTTCACTTTCCACTCCAAAGAGAGCTGTGATTTGAAAACAGCAGCAGTGCCAGCTCCAGCACAGCCTCGGCAAGGCACCCACAGCTCAGCAGCAAACCATCCCCTCACCAGTGCAGTCTGTGTCTCCCTCCTTCATCTCCTCCCTGCCTGGGCTGATGGCTTTGGGACTCCGGATCCTCCTTTCCCCCTCCAGTACAGCACACAGCCTCCTTTGCTGCCAATGACATCTGCTGAATTACAAAAGCTTTTTCTCAAGATCTACATTACTTTTTACACAACTATCTCCTGCACACTGTGGTGTTTTGTTTTTTTTTTTTTTTAACTTGAACTTTTCTCCTCTTGAGTTACATTACCATTTTCTTCTGCTCATAATTTGGTTGAATGAAACAAAGTTGAAGGATATCAGATTTGAGGCAAGAGGGGAAATGGAGCAAGACGACAGATGTGGTGTGCCCTCGTCTTGCTTTATTTCCATTCAGCCCAAACGACACCCTGGTTTCATTAGCACTTAATGGAGGTGAAAATAAAGGGGTTTAATATTAAAACAGTGTGTGTACGTGAAAAAAAACCACTCCAGACCTGCTGGAACTTGCCACGTATCAGCTCTAAGCTCTTTCTCTGCATGGAGAACTCTTACACTCACTAGACTATAACTTCTCATTGGGGCTAATAACATTCAATATGAAACCTCTCAAATGCCATTGAAAACTTAAGCACTCGGCACTTAGGACATTTCCCTACTCCATTAAAAGTGTAACAGCTTAAAGAACACCATCCCACTAAAGAAACTGCCATCACAAAATGGGTCAGCTGGTGACAGCAGCAGCAGTCTTGAGGTTAGAATTCAAGGAGCTACCACTGCTCAGCTCCTTAAGGAAGGGCTTTGCTGTCCCGCCACCTGCAAAGCAAGGAGGGGATGTGCAAGGGAACGGTGACCAGCTTCTGCAGGCCAAGAGCACGGAGCACAGATTGTGCAGCAGCAGCACCACGCACAGCTGGATGCCTCATCCAAGCAGATGGAGATGGCAGCCCCCAGCTAAACCAGGCTGCAAGGCTCCATGTCAGTGCTTTAATGTTCCAAGGGACGAGCTGTAATGCAGGAACAATGGGTCTGGTCGTGTTCCCAATGAGACAAATTCCACCCCACGGTCAAGATGTGCCAGCAGCCACCCGGCACGCGCTGACACAGAAACTCATCCTATTGCTGAGGCATCGCCCGTGCAACCACAGCACCCCAGGAATACAGCCCAAGAGCTGCACGCTGCAGCCACTTGACATACTGCTCATTTGCTCCCAAATTTGTTGAAATCCAAGCCAACCCATCTTCCTAAGTGAAACACTAACCAGCAGCGCTGCATCGGGATAGATGATAGCTTTTAATTATATACACCAAGGAGCGCGTGGCACTTTGGCTCTGCTGCAAGGGCTGCTCTCTGGAAAAAGCAACTTTGATCAAAGCTCCAGGACTCCTCCATGGAGCGTGGAAAACCAACACAGTGACCTTATGTAGGTACTGCTTAATTTGTTTCCAGATTTTTACGTGCAAGGCTCTATCCAGAATGCATTTCATTTGTGGCATTACCTTTGTTATTCACCTACCACTTCTCACACAGGCAGAGTTTGGGAGGCGGAGCACACAGCAAACACACGTACACAAAATGGCCATTTTTCCTCCAAATGTCCACTTCAAACAACTTTCGTGCTCCAGTAAAAATTTGTATGTATATATATATACACACACACACACACACAAAACATATACAAACATATGCATATGCACACACACAGATCCACATCTGACAGCTGCAAAGGTCTTACAAACAGCCTCAGCCTTTCAGACCAGCCCATGCACAAGGTCACCCCCACCCAGGACAGGTCCTGGTGCTGTGCAATGACACCCCGAGCTCCTCGGTCGCTGGCACACAGCTCCTAGCTCAGAAACAACCCCCAGAATGCACGTGCCCAGGTGCTGTGCTCCTCTCTTCACTGATGATGGAGCTCCCAGCACACAACCCTGGTCAGACCCTGCACTGTCTGCCCATCAGCTCCCAGAGGCACTAAGCGGCTCATTTACGGCTCTCCTGCCTCCAGCTGCTATCCTCATCTTCAGTGGACAAGTTCCCTCTGCTAGCTTCTGTCTGCTCTGAATACATCGACAGAACCCTTTGATGTCAAAATATTCTCAGCAATTAGATCTTCTCTATTTCTTTTTGCCTTCCTAATTATCCTTTTAACTGCCTTCTGCTTATTTAATACATCTTCCTATCCTCCTCCTTTGCAGACTGTTTATACTCTTTAAAAGCCTACTGCTTACTGCTTCTAATACTGTTTACATCTCCATCTAGCCACCTCAGCTCTCTGCTTTCTGCCTGATTTCAGAGTTAACGGGGGGAAATTTCCTCTCTGATCTCACAACAGTTTGCAAATACCTCCTGTTTCTTTCTCCAATACATCGCCCTCTCATCTGCATGAAGGAGCAAAGCCTCCTCCAGACCACGAGGAAAAATCCATATTGAGACACAATGCTGCATGCACACTTCCCTCTGTGCTATGCCTTTATGTTCCTGTATCAGGAATATTAAGCAGATTATTAATGACTGTGTCCCATGTGCTCCCTAACTAACTTATTCATTATTATTTCCTGCCTGAAAAGGTAAACAAACAGAATCACAGAACCACAGCCTTTTGTGCTCAGTGTTACAGGAGGTTACCTACTGCTTTCATTAGTTATATCTCTACCAAGTGGAAGAAAATAGTTGCCTGCACTTTGGTTTCATGTGTCAGCTTATGCTTCCAGCATCTGAAGTGAGCTTACAAGCAGGAGGGGGACCGACTTTTTACACGATCTGACAGCGACAGGACAAGGGGGAATGGCTTTAAACTAACAGAGGGGAGATGTAGGTTAGATGTGAGGGGGAAATGCTTTCTGCAGAGAGCAGTGAGGCCCCACCACTGCTGCCCAGAGCTGTGGGTGCCCATCCCTGGAGGCACTCAAAGCTGGGTTGGATAGGCCAGGGCCAAACTGGGTTGACTGGGTTGGTTGGTACTGGGTGACCTTTAAGGTCCCCTCCAACCAAAGCTATGTGAGCCTCTGGCTCTATGCTGGGAGGAACACGTGTCACAATGTGACAGCAGCCCAGCAGGACAGGAGGTGCTGGTGCACCCCAAGGGTCTGGAAGAGAGGGTGATATTGGGTCCACCTAGGGAAACTGCAACTTCACATCGCATTTCACTAACAGTTCCAGTGGGGAAAAACGGGTCGGGGCTGCGGCGTGAGGATGAACATTCATCTTTAGTTTGGCAGACCAAGGAGCACAGCACGGTTTGGAGAACAGGGGCTCTTCCAAGCACCACAGTGGATTCAAGGAGCAGTAATTGAGTTTCTCTTGCTTACGACAGAGGTTCAGACAGTCTCTGGCTCGGGAAGTCCCCACACCATTATCCGACAGGAGTGAGTATATTAAAGCCTCACTCAATATTTTCCTCTGTTCATTATAATCCCTCCCCAGCCATCTGCTGCTGGACACTGGGAAACAGGATACCAAAAGAGAGGGACATAGAGCAAGATCTTTTGTTTGAACCACAGCATAGCCATTCTTTATAACATAACAGCAATTCTCCCTTCCAACCACTCAGCTCTGCCGGAAAACACTGAAACATGTATTCCGTGGATGCTGAGTAAGTGAAGGCATCGAGATACTTTCCCTTGGTAGTTTGCTCTAATGGCCAATCTCCCCTGCTGCTCCAAATTTCCACCTCCAGTTCATAAAAATATTTTTGTTTCTTCATTTTGTCATCTGAACACTTGGATTCAGTTTCCAGGTATTGTTCCATGCTTTTTGTGTCTGCTAAAATGAACAGCTATTTGGTACCTGCCTTTTTTTTTTTTTTTTTTTTTCCCCCACAGAGAACCAGCTCTATGAAGGTGGAATCAACAAGTGAGATTTTTGTTCACTCTTATTATCAGAGAGTTTCCCAAAGTATGGTACATGTCCCAAAATGCTTCAGAACAAACACCAATGACTGTTTCCCCAGCTCACTGGATTGCTTCACTCCAACCACACAGTCTGTGTCTTCTCCAACTTTTCAACATCTCTTAAAAATTGGAAATAGAGATGTTGTATTAATGCATAAGCAACAGGAAAAGCGAGAGTCGTGGTTTTCACAAAGTTCTGCACACCCACAGTTTTCACTGCCCCACTCCCAGGGGCTCAGTGTTGCTGCTTCTGTTGCAGCCACGTCCCTTTCCTACCCCAAGGCTGCTTTGGGATCTCTGCTCTGTCCTGTCTCCCCATTCCTAAGGATCCTACAGGATCTCATAAAATGGTTCGGGTTGGAAGGAACCTTTAAGATCATCTGTCCAAACCTTCTGCTATAGGCAGGGACAACTCCCTCTAGACCAGGTTGCTCACAACCCCACCCAGCCTGGCCGTGAATGCCTCCATGGAGGGGGCTTTCACAGCCTCACTGGGCAATCACCTCCAAAGACACAAATCCTAAGATTCTCCAAACCCAACAAAGCTCACCTGATGGAACCCCAGGAGCCCACAGGCCCCTTGGGACAGCCGGTGACCAACATGTCCCCACTGAGCCTTCAGGGTACCCCCAAGCCTTCTGGCTCCTGCCACGCAAGTGTGACGCTACAAGGGGCTGCTGGAGCCAAACGCTGTGTGACATCACAGAGCTTCCCCATGCACTCAGCACGGCCTCCATCACTGCTGTCACAAATGAGCTCAGTTTGTTCCACATTCCCATTGCTTTCTTCCCAGCACTCTGTGCACCCCATGCTCTGCTGTCCCCAGGCTGACATCATGCTAAGACGGGGCGGCAGCAGCATCTGCCAGCTTTTCTCGAATGGTCTCAAGATATCCAAAAGGGATAGAAAAATTAATAAAACAAAAAAGGAAGCACAACAGCCCCCCCCCCCCCTCCCTCCCCCCAGGAGTGCCCTGTGTGCAACATCCATCCACACCGGCTGGAAATGCTCCTCCAGCTCCCAGCTCAGCACCCCTTGCTTAGCAGCAGACCCTTCTGCACACACACTACGAATACATCCCACCTCTTCTTTACAAATAGGGAACAGCAATATTTATTAAACATGTCTAGTTTTTCTGCCTTATTATGCGTTTTAGCTCTCCTCAGTCGTGATAAGTCTATACAAAACCATTATTAGAATTTCTTTTGTTCCTGATATATTTTCTTTCTGTTCTTTGCAGTGACAGTCGCCGATTTTTTTCCCTTGTGTTTTTTTTTTTTTTTTTTTTTTTAAACTTTCTTTATAAATTTTCTGCACTTGATAACTTCTAACTCCAGGATAACTGTCATCCCTTCCTTTTATTCTTCTTTTTTCTTCCTCATTTTACTACTTACCAGACTCTGGCATGTGGGGGTAGAAGGACAGGGGAACGCAGGATTCAGTTTTGGAGCAATCTCAGAACTAGAACTGACAACAGATCCTGGAAGTGAAATAAACCATTTGGGGAAAAGTAAAACCCAGGACCGACGTGGTACCCTTGCCTGCAATCCTGAGGCCTCTCCAGAGGGTGCAGGCAGGGGATGAGGGTCCCAAGGCTCACACCAAAGGAGATGGAGCCCCTGCGAGAGAGCTGGACTTGAACAAAGCCAAAATGAAAACAGATGCCAGCATAGAAAGGACTATTTAAACTATAGCCTGAGAAAATCAACAGGCACAGGAGAACGCCCACTTTAAGTAAAGCATTTTCTATTGATGAGGTCATGAGCGTACTGCATCCTTGAAAAACTTTATAGATATTTATAAAACTCAGGTAGGAAACAAAAGACTCAGTGCACTGCAGTCTGTATCCCAATTACACAGCAGCGATGGAGCCAACTGCAGAGTGGAGCCCAGTGGGGACCAACACGGCCAAGGGCTGCAGAGCACCCTTACAGCCCAGAGCCCATCAGAAATCCTGCTACAGCTCCAGCACTGGTGAGCGAGGGATGGCATTAGCATTTAGGCAGTGTCACAGAAGACCAGAAAGGCTGGGGCTCCAGCAGCTCTATCTGCTCATGTTCTGGGAGACCTGACTGCTGCAAGAGCAACACTCTGGACGCTCCATCTCAGCTCCCTGCATGATGTCTTCAGGAAATGCAAACGTTCTTGAGTCCCACATGGCCACCCGTGGCACAAGCAGGAGAAGCCATGTGGTGGAGGTCCTCCCTCTACCACTGAACCCTGCTGCTCCCCACCGCCAGCAGCCAGGAGGGGTGACCACAGGCCCAGCTCTGCTGCATTGCCCCAGCATTTCAAACCCAAATTCTTCCCAACACAAAAGCCATGCAACAAAGTAGATTCGGCTAAGATTTAACTAAAGAAGAGGAAACTTAAGTGGGAGAATTTGTTAAGAGGAAGGTCACTGGTACAGTTCAGAAGGTGAGAGGCAGCAGGTGCAGTGGAGAACTTGGTGAGGACAGTTTTCACCTCTCAAAGTTTGGCTAAAACAGCAGAGTAAAAAGAGCCATTAAAAACAGAAAAACACACTCATGGAAGAATGCAAACTCACTGAAGCTAAATTTAAAGCCATCAAAGGCCAATGAAACAAAGATTTTGAGAAAGAGGTCATTAAAGGAATAAAAATTAATTTTAATAATAACAAAATCAAGCACGTAAGCATCACAAGTCAGATTCTGGTATAACTCAAGCTCTGAAGGAACACAGGCTGAAAATTTAACTGAAAGGGCTCAGGAATTCCCTTCCTGGACTGAACTACGTGAGGATCCACCTCACACTACAGGGTCACCAGAAGAAGTAAACCTACCTAACGAAATTACCAGCTACAGAACAACAGCAGGGCAAGACAGTATCCACCCAAAAGCCTTAAAGACATGAAGCTACAACTGCTTGGCTACCACATACTCATCTATATCAGGCTGCCCAAGGAGGCTGTGGATGCCCCATCCCTGCAGGCATTCAAGGCCAGGCTGGATGTGGCTCTGGGCAGCCTGGGCTGCTGGTTGGCGACCTGCACACAGCAGGGGATTGGAACTGGATGAGCACCGTGCTCCTTTGCAACACAGGACATTCTAGGATTCTATGATCAAGGTTTTAGAAGGATTACAACAGAGACCCAAAGAATACAACTGCAGAACTTGAGTTCTGTAGCTGAAAAGTTATTACAACAGAATATCCGACAAAAAGGACACAACAGGAGCAAGCACAGCTCTGCAGACAGCCATAGCTCACAGGAGTGGCTGGGAAGGATGAAGGAGCAAGCAGAAAAGAAGGAGTGAGATGCAGTCTACCCAACTTTCCAAGTCTTAGCCATGTTTCCTCTAGAAACAGCAAGCGCACCCACAGTGCTGTCATATGCACAGAACAGAAAGCAAGAAATCATCCCCTTGATTAATTACTGATTAAAAGAGAATAAAGGGCAGGAACAATCTGATACTGTAAGTGGGACCAGGCAGACGCCTGCTCAGTGCACCAAGTGAGACATGGAGAAAGGGATGGAGTCACCAAGGCCGTGGACAAGATGTTCCTGAGGTCAATCCAAGCAGCAGTGACCACACGATGCAGGAAAGTGGGTGGCAAGAGAGGATGAAATTCTGAATGGATACATGCAAAGCAATACATGCAGGGAAAAGCAGCTCCAATGACACACACAAAATAAAGGCATCTAAATTAGCCATTAGCATTCACAAAAGCAACTGAGGAGTCGCTGAGGACACTGCTCCAGCAGTGTGAGCCTGATGGTGGCCAGCACAGCAAGTGAAACAATTAATTAGCAAAGGAACAGAGAAGGCACCAACACATACTGCCAAATCCACAGCACCATAAAGAGTTCTGGTGATCCTGCCTCAAAAATGACTGCAGGAAGAGAACTGGAAGAGCAAATCCTTTTTGTGCTCCTCTGTACCGAAATAAATGGCAGCCACAGCGAGCACAAAACTCATCTGAGTGCTCAGTAATGCCTGGCTACTGGAAACCCCCCTTCACGATGGCCTGCAGCACTGCTGAGGCTTGAGGAGCATTCACAGGGTTGGTGCAGTGCTGTGAAACAGAGGTGAGAAGGAAAGCACTGTGTGCTGCACCTGCCGGAGCAGAACATGAAATTACTAAGGCATCTGTCCCACAACAGACACAGCTCTAAGGCAGGTCCTGCCCTACAGAACTCACTGCCAGAGCTGTAGGCTCACAAGGAAACCTGGAAGACAGTGCTGCAAACTCCTTCCTAACTTACAAAGTTGACTGCCACTCAACTAACGCAAACCAAAGCCTGACAACCCAACATAAGGTTTCACCCCATGGCAGAGGGCATAACACCAGGGGGGATGAGAGAACCCACCCACCTAGCACCAACCTGAGACAGCATGGGGAGCAGAAAGCTCCTGCAAGGACACGTCTGCAGATGTGCTTGGAGCAAACATTCCACAAGGCCTCGAAATACAGCCAGTGCAAGGCAGCGGGGCAGGAAGTTAAAGGAAAATGCAGGAGGATGAACTTGCAGAGATGTCCAAGAGGGGAAAAACGGTTATGATCCAACATCTCACCTTCTTTGTGAGAATTATTAATAGTCCTTGCACAGAAATTTGTAATGGAGCCTGTGTGTTTGCTGGTGTGCAGCCCCACAGCCTCCATCCAAAAAGGACGCTCCTGGAGTCAGTTCTGCTCCATTACAGGTCATGTTTAAAAGCCCTACACTTTCCCCAAAAAGAAAGAACAGCTCCAAAGTCTTTAAGTTTACGGCTCGCTGTTATGACTACGTGGAAAAGTAACAAAAATAACTGGACAAAAAGTTTAGAAATTACGATGACCTAAAAGAAAAAAAAAAAAAAAAAAAAAAAACAGAAGAAGTTTCTGCAATTTGCTGTTGAAAAAAAAATCCTATGGCTTTTTTTGGTTTGTGGGATCATTAAAATAGCTAAGCTGGGAACGTCATTCCCTTCGTGGGTTCTGCTAGGAAGGAGTGCCTTCGGGTAACAGTGGGGATGTTTATAGGGGAAGAAAGGCTTTTTGTTAATAAATTCATTCAACTATTGAGATGCAAAATACACCAAATGGTTATTTATATAACAAACTATTATAACACGATCAAACCTAAATTAATAAAAGAGAAAAAAACACTTTGGCAGAAAAGAAACTAAAATGTATTATTTCTGGTGCCAGAACCATTCTGTATGAAAGCATGTATTAACGGAATATATTCCTTGTATTTATTGCACAAGGGCCCTCTTGCCATAGAGGGAGTTAAGGTGGAAGGACTGCGTGTTTTGGAAACAATGCTGGCCTAACACTTGAAAATTACATAAATCCAGAGGAGACAGATAACTTTTTTTTCTATTTTTGGGTGGGAGGAAGGAAGAGGTTTGAAAAATGTAAATATTCTAGTGCCATTTTTCCTCCAGAATGATGTTTTCCCCATGATAATATTCTGTTAACAAAATAAAATCCTCTGTCCTGCAGAATCAAAGGGACAGGCTGGAGCAGAGGACTGAGGTACCATTTTAATGACTTCAGTCAAAATACTTGTGGGGAAATTGAACCACGAGCATAAATCCCTGCAGGACGAGCCTTTATGTGGACTCCTAAGCAGAATAAAATTTGAAGCATTGGAAGAAGAAAAAAAAAAAAAAAATGCACGTCCTATGAGGAAAAGTCAAGACACAAATGGAAAATTCCTTCCTGGCTCCATGGTTGCTAATTGCATACGTTCTGCTAGGAGCCGAGGATCATAGATTTCTACATATATATTTAATTAGGTTAATTTGTAAAAAGTAGACATATGTCTGCTTAAGGTAGACAGGAACATTTCATTTTATACATTTTAAATATCACCTAATGAACTGCAACGCAAGCACTGTTTATGCTGGAATAGGAAGGCCAGAGAGTTCTTTGCAAGAGAGGAAAGCACAAACATACATGAATTAGACAAACATGCACAACGTGCGACTGCTATCTACACAACATTATCACAAATCAAAAGCAATGGCCCATCCTCAGTAAATTTACTTGTTAGCAAATAAACCAATTAAGATGTTAAAAAAAAACCATCTAAATACATGCAAAGTTTCAGGAGAGGGACTCTTGTGTTTGTAGATGAGGAAAAACATCTCCAAATTGACAAATGGCAAGAATACATCCACTGAGCACAGGATGCTCCAACGGACTCGTTCCTTCATCCCTCCAATATCCACAACCCATTTCTAGGAGCACCAATTGCATCACTACCCTCAGAGCACACACTGCAATCCCAACCCCATCGTCTTGCTCCAGACACACTGTGCCTCCTGTCCCCAGGAACGGCGGATCCCCCTCCAGGGCCAAATGCTGTTATCACCACCCAGCCACGTTTGCAGATCTTTAAAATAAAGACAGATAAGAAGGTAAAAATATCCCTCACTCAGCTCAGTATGCAATATGCCTTGGTGGCATTAACCATCAACAGAAAACCAAAGCCACATGCTGTGAAACAGTCCAAACATAAAAAAAGGGTCAAAATTAATTCCATACCAATCCCACCAGCTTGTGTTCATCCCTACAGCATAAGGGCCACTGACCACTGGTCTTCACCCATTCCAGATGCCACTGTCAGCACTGCAGTCCCCAGGATGCACTCGAGCATCTTGAGATCCCAGCACGGGCTCCTGCTGATGGCATCACCGGAACGCTTAGAGCAATCCCAGTGATTACTGCACCCACATGTGGAGTCCTGTTGGAACACATCCAAAGGAGGGACACAACATTGATCCCAGGGATGTAACACCTCCCTGCGAGTACAGGCCGAGAGCCGGGGCTGCGCAGCCTGCAGAAGAAAAGGCTGTGGGAGCTGCGAGTGCCCTGTCAGTATCTACAGGGCTGCAAGAAGGAAGGGGACAGACTACTTAGCTTTGTCTGCTGTGACAGCACAAGAGGAAACGGTTTCCATTTAAAAGAGGGGAGATTTGAGCAGACATAAGGGAGAAGGTTTTGTTTGGTTGGTTGGTTTTTTACACTCAGGGCAGTGAGGCACTGCACAGGCTGCCCAGAGAGGCGGTGATGCCCCATCGCTGCAGACAGCCAAGGTCAGGCTGGGCAGGGCTGAGAGCACTGATGGAGCTGTGAGTGTCTCTGTGCACTGCAGGGAGTGGGACCAGACTGCCTTTAAGGGTTCCTTCCAACTCAAAACAATTCCATGATTCCCAACGGGGCTTCCAGTTCTCCTCCACCATGAGCATGACCCAAACCCAGCTGTGCCTCCCCACACGGGTTTCAAAAACACATACAGAAATCTGAGAAGGTATTTTGTCTCCAGCAAATAATTATCCTCTAACCTTACAACTCTTCCTTCTCATCCTCAAAATGATGAGTTATCAGGAATGCTGGTAAAAGCTGAAGATTTGCAGCTCCCAGACTGAAGACCTCGAGTGACAGCTTTACACCCCAACGCCTGCAGCCACCCTTGAGTTTCGAGCTACATACGGCTCTACCAAGGCAGCTCATGCACAACGGCTATGGCCATCTAGTTCTGGTCCCAAAGCACACCCAGCAGTCTAAATACAAGGAATCATAGTTAAAATAGTAACAACAACAACGACGACAAATCATCAAAACAGCCACCTCTGGGATCTGCTTTGGAGCGCTCATGGCCGCCCGCTCTGTGCTCCCTGCAGCCTTCTGCACCACAGCACTGCCGGCTCTGGCCGCGGAGTTTTGAGCACTGAGGTTTAATACTTCCATAAATAGGCCTAGAGCAATGAAACACTTATACTAAAATTGTTCTCCCCACGCTGTAAGCAGAACCTAAATGACGGGCCTTCAACGCAAGCACACCCAAGTTCTGCTGAAAACTTTGCTCCTGCTGTTATTTTCAGACAGGGAAGGACACCTACACCCACACGGAGTGAAAAAATTAACTTTCGAAATATTACTCGCAGCCTGAATATACCCAGCAAAACAGAGCTGCAGTGAGCATTATGAACAGAGGCCTGAGGACGCGGCGGTGCCATGCAGACCTGCTGAGCCTGCTGGCAAGGAGGCTTTAGTTCCACAGAATCACAGCACGGCTGTTTGTAAGCTGCCCTCCAGTACTGGAAGGCTGCAATGAGGTTTCCCCACAACCTTCGCTTCTGCAGGCTGAACGCCCCTCTGAGCATCCTACCGGCCCTTTGTGATTTACTTCTGTGCCTTGCTGAGATGCTGAACCTCACGCAATACCATCCCCAATGTCTGAGCAACACCCAGGATAGTGAAGCTCACCGAGCCCCCGCATTTACAACCTGAGGTCTGGCCAGTACAGTGCCAAAGCCCAGGCAGTGCCCAGCCTCCCCAGAGGCCTCTGTCCTCCATCGATACACCCAGCCTCCCAGGCACGTCTGCATGCATAGCCATACACACAGGTATTGATTCCTCCTACACACAATGGCTCCTCAGCGGCGTCAGCAGCCCCCACCTCTGCTCTGCGTGCTGGTATTGGCTTCTCCCCTTTGTCAGCCAGCATCAGGATACACATCATCTCCAGTCATTGCTTTTCCACTTCCAGTGTCATTTTTCAAGTTATGCCAGCCAAATATAGATGTGAAACAAACAGCAGTACTGTAAATTAAAAGCAAGAAATCTTGCCTATGTAATTAAATCTTTACAGGTACAGCACACCAGCTAAGCCTTTCTAACATGCATATTAAGGAGCGCCCTGGCAATACAGGTTAGAGAAACAACAACTGAAGAGAAAGGCTCCTGAGAAGAGCTGGCCCAGCAGAACACCAGGTGTGGTGACACCGGTCCCACCTCCAAAACACACTGCGCATGACTGCCCCGCAGCAATCCAGCAGATCTACCATAAACCAGCCACACTGCCTCCAGCACTGCCCTGACCCCATCCAGGAGTCACCTGGACCCACCTACAGCTGTACAGACTGATGGGTTCAGCTGCTTTGACTTCCACAAGGAGCTGTGTAACTGCCGAGCTTCCTAACAACATTCCAGTTGGAGCAAAGGCTTTCAGTACATCAGCATGAGTGTTCAGATGAGTTAATATGCCAGAGTCAACTGCCTCCTCAAAACAGTTTAAACGTTTAAACGTAGAGCACAAAGCTAATTCCACATCTGCACTGAAGTGTTTTAGGTAGGGGTGCAGAGCCAAATCTGCTAACATCAAGAGTTGCTTCTACATTGCTCATAGTCGCATCCTCTCCCAAAAGGCCTCTGCATGAGAAACATCTCTGCAGCAATGCTTTCTTACACACGCATTTACACTCTAAATACTGTCAGGGCATAATATCCACACCTCAGGAGACTACCTATATCCATCATTTTGGTACCCAGCCGCCACATGCAAATTGCAGAGTCTAGCACAGCAACTCCTGTGCACCAAGAGCCAAGCCCACTGACTGAAGAACAAGGAGAAGGCCAATGCTCACATCGAACCTCACACAGGACCAAAGTCCCACCAACAGCACAGCAGACAAGGCCCAGGACTGCGGGAGGAGAAGGAAGATTCAAGGTGTGTATAACCAACTGAACCAAGGGAAGGAAACCCCACCTTTATAAATAGTTTGATGTCTCTTGAGTGCATCCTGGGAAGGGACGCGCTGCTCAGGAAGGCCCTTCAGCCATTCCCTTCTTTTGAAGGGAGTAAGTGTGTTATGTGTATATATTGTTTTTCATGAAATCATAGGATATCCCAAGCTGAATGGTATCCACAGGGATCACCGAGCCCAACCCCACACAGCACCACCCAAACCCCAACCCCGTGGCTGAGCGGTGTCCCAGCACTCCCTGAGCTTTGCTGTTGCTTCCCTGTGTCTCTTTCCCCCTCCTGGTGCTAGAGCTTAAAAATTCAGCTCTCACGTGGCTGCTGATGAGGCAGAGCCGCTATGACAAGTTGCACCAGTGCTGCATGCCACTGATGAAAGATACGTCGCAAATGGTTATTTTTCATATACCATCCACGGTAAACAGCATCATTCATTTCTATTCCCTTGCTCCAGACAAATCAATGATTGTTAATGCAAAGTCAACACGTCCAGATGTAGTTTGCATACCAGTTAACCACTAAATTGGCATCACACAGTACAGAATAATCAAGAGACATTCAAGGAACTAAACAAAAGCAAAAAGGAGGCAGATGACTAGCAATTAATCCATAAAAGACCTTTAAAAATTAGAAACTTCTTCCCTAGAAAACATAGTATGCCCAAACTGAACACACAATTTCAAATGAACTTATCACTGAGGTTTTAACAGCTCAGAAATTCAGAGATTACAAGAAATAAACATCTCCCAGCTCCATTGATTTGTGCTCTGTACCAAAAAGGGACCACAACCTCAGGCCATGCTTGCAGGCCCTGAGAAGGTGCTGTCTGCCACCGCTTGTGCTCCTGTCTACATCAGAGCCTATTTCTGCACACAACAAGATGCCAAAGTCACACTGCTGGGCACCACTGTGTGACCAACCCAATCCACGTTAGGGTTTTCCACTCCTGAAGCAGCACAATCAGCACACAACAATTAGCTGTGTGGACCAAGCAGGAACTGGAGCAGCTCATAGAGCAGAGCAGGACTGCAGTGCTCTGGGCAGTACCAGCAGAAGACAGTATGACCCAGCCAGCACATCCTGCTGCACACCCAGCAAGCCTCACACACACAGCAGGGCCATACAAGCTCTGTGGCTGAGTTATCCTTCTGGCCTGCACTGCACCACTTCCAAAATCCATATGACCTTCAGGGCACAGACCCCAAATCCTTCCCAGTGCAAGCTACCAAATTAAATTTTTTAAAAAATTAATTAAATCTATTTTATAGAGCCTTAATTTCACTGCTGTGCTTGTGTAAGCGCAAACTGACTGTGATTGCACTGAGACTGGCGCTACTCACAGCACTGTGGCAGTGAAATGTATTTAAATCATCCCAGAGTTCTGCGAGTTGGATTGTAACACTTTATACAGTGCTTGTGTAAATATTATCTACTACTTTAATAATGTTGTGTCTATTTTCATCCCTCGCTGAGGACCGGGTACTCAAAATTCTTCTCTTTGGTCGGTCCTGCACTGAGCTGTGCTGGTATCACTGTGCTGGGGTGGCTCCTTCACTTCACATCACTTAAAGTGATAAATATTGATCAACGTTCCCCAAAGAAAAATAATAGTAAAAAAAACCCCTAGGAAGCAGATTGCATTCAGAAATCGTGAAGAAAAAAAAAAACACCAAGCAGAAGGAGGGACAACAGCGTGCAGCAAGTCTAGATTCAGAAACCCCCAGTAACTTAAATTGTGGCTTTCTATCACCAGCGGAACACATCGTGGGAGCTGTCGTTCAAATGAAACCAATTAAAGTTAAAGGAGCTGAAGTGCATCCCCATGAGCTGCAGCCCAGCACCATGGCACTGCATCTCAAACCCCAAAGTAGCACCTGCAGACTGCCTGCTCATCCTCACCACAGCGCACAGAAAACAATCCCAATTCTGATATTTAAAGAGACTACAAGAAACTAAAGAGATAAAACTCAAATGTGCCATTTGTGACCCGAAACGGGAATACATGCCATTTCTCTAATTCAATTCAACCCCGCCCCCACCCCCAGCACCCCCCAAGAGTGCAACCCCAAGCCTCCAGGTAAAGGTGTTGGAAAAGGCAGCAGCAAAAGGCACGGTTTGGAGAAAATGAGTGAAACCTAAAATAAATTAAAATTTGTTAAAAAAAAAAAAAACAAAACACCAAAACAAACAAAAAAAAACGTTGAAGCTAAGCAGCTTCTCTTGGTACAACCACGGAGTAGGTAAAATCTGGGGGGCAAGGAAGGGATTCTTGGTGCAAAACAACCTGGGGAAGGCACCACGCTGCAGCTCCCTGCCTGAAAGCAGCAATGAAGCACACTCAGGGATCACTTCAACCGATGTGGAAACCCGGTGGGTAATTTCTGCCCCCTGTTTCTCTGTGCACTGTGGTCCCTAATCCGGTATGTGCTAAAAAAGGGTTCAGGAAGAGGGCTGGGAGGGGGAGGGGGAAATAAATGCAAAAAAAAAAAACAAAAACGTGGAGTTGACATTTGGAGCGCTCTCCTCCCCCCAGGAGGAATCCCAGTTCTTTCCATCACCCCCCCTTTGAGAAATGCAAAATAAAAGGGAGCAGAGGGGGGAAAGCAGCCCCAGATCTTTCAATTTTCCAGCTTAATTTCAAGGAAAGATCGAATTACAGTGAAATCCAATTAAAACAGAAACTTTTGAGAGGTCTGAGATTCAGATTTGAAAATTCATCCCAGACTAAAATTTAATTTCTGCAAAGCAGCCACCCGTCAGCGCTCCACAGCTCTGCAAAACTCCCAGAGTTCAAAAATCTTATGCAGAAAAAGAAAAAAAAAAAAAAAAAAAG